>NC_066378.1:9259060-9559060 GCF_013377495.2 Cygnus atratus | reverse complement strand
CCTGGGCGATGCGCTGGTTCACAGATGGCTGGTCTTACATCCTGAGATGACCCAGGTCTGGTAAATGCCTAATGCATTATAAATACAGCCTTGAATTCAACCCAGAAATGAAGAGAGCCCAAGCGTATGGCTACACGGCTACACTGCAGCAAAAAGCAAACGAACAGCTTCTTTGGGCAGACAAATTAAATCACGAGACTGTAACAGGAACTCATAAGAAGAAGTCACAATAACGCAGACAGCCAGGAAGAGTGTTTGTTTGAAATCAGAGTTTTGTAGCTTTGTGATAGAAAAGGAAATCAAATAAAAAACTTGAACATGCTCAAATCACTGTCATTGCTGAAGGAGGTCAAAATAGATGTACTGTTATTGCTTGCCCACTTTGATGTCCTCAGGCCCAGGAGATACACCATAGAAAAGGCCATCGTTGTACTACAGGTATGTGTAACAGAAGTATTGGCCTTGACACGATCCTGCTCTTTTGTTAAAAAAAATAAAATAAAATATAAAATAATAAAAAGTTGTATAACTACCAAGAAACAGCCTGGAGACAACATACATAGAAAGTACATCAAAACCCCTAATGACACAAAAAGGAACATCCAGAATACTATGTAAAATAACCGTAATAGGGACGTTACAAGTACAGCGAACCCCTATAAATAAATGGCAGTAAGAAGTGGCTTCAAAGATATGTATAAGACTTCCCATTCTTAGCTCTAAGGCTCTAGCAGTGATTTTGAAGTGCTGAGAACAGTCCCTCGAAAACCTCCGCAAGCTTTAAGTTAAAGAGACTCCCTGTCGGCCTTCCTTTCAAACATGCAGTTTGTTCCAGTGAAAAGAGGCCAGGAGCTCCTGAGGAGAGGCAGCCAGAACCCAGAATTACTGCAGTAACTAAAGCCTGCCATTTGCTTCGATTTTGCTGCTCACTGCAAAGAAAGTATTAGAAGGCATTAGTTACACTCTGCAATCATGGAAGCTATTTTCCAGCCAGAATTTACGAAAGTGGTAGCATCTTGCCGAAGCCAAGCTGGCACAGCTCTTGGGAAGTCTTCCTGAAGGCCATCTACACCGAGGGGGATGGAGGGAATCTGCAGAGTATCATCTGGGTCTGATTAAGGAATTTAGACGTGGCAATAAATGAATAATAGTCACTACAGAACATAGTAAATGAATAATTCTGCTTGGTGCAAAATCCTTTGTGTGTCTGTTAAACATTTAAACACTATGTACTTTTCATTTACATTTAAATTAAACTGGAGTCATTCAGTTCCGAGGCAAATATCCATGAAAATTGTTGAAAGAGTCTTGCAGTACTTCCAAACGCAAGGTAATAGTAGTATTGTCTTGCAGAAGTACTACATGTTCCTGGAAATGGCAACCGACTGCGATTTCTTTAGTGATCTAATTGGTATGCCATCGCCTCTATTATTTCATTTTGCTCAGTATGAGCTTAACCAGATGCTGGGTTTTCAGAATGGAAAAATGATGCATTAGATGTGTGAAAGTGAAGGGTTGGAAACATGATAAAACCAATTCCCCCAGGAAGTGGTGAGAGCTCAGACTGGAGAAACGAGGGAAAAGTTCAACACTGCATGTCAAACCGTTGTCCTTGAGGGAGCGTACAAGTCCTGGGAACCAGACTACAGCCCAGTCAACACTAACTTGGATTTAAGATTTGTTGTAACCTGGAAACTCAGAAGAGGTTGAAAAAAAAATTAAAAATCTTTCTTCTGTTCAGTGCAACAAGGTCCATTTCCTATAAAATAAAGCTCCTGAATGGCTATACATTGAAAATAGTGTCAAAAATAGTACGTGTTACACAGAAGGGGTCTTAAATACAACCAAAGATTGAGCCTACTTACAGATATACGTTTTGTACTAATTGGGAGTGAAGCAGCAGCTGAACCCCTGGGTCTGTTCTTGTCTGCACCCTCCTATGAGTGGCCATGCTCCCAAGATGGGTTACCTCAGTCAACTATCACCATAGTCCTCAGACACTTGAGAGGTAACCCAAAATGCCACGGACTTCTGGAAATCTCCTACTTCGATTTTCATTTCAGTGCTTGAATGTGCACTCAGTTCATGGTTTCATTGTCTCAGAGAAACAAGGATCCTTCCCAAGTAAAAATACAGCAGCAATGGCCATCTGCAATTCTGAGTAGGAGTTATCATCCCAGGAGGGACATGCTGCTTCTCCATCTTTAGCTGGCCCTGAACAAACCTGTTACCTTTCAGCAACCAGTAAGGAAAACAAATGACTTTGCAGCCATGTACAGCACCCAGTCACATACTCAGCTTCAGAATTTTAGCTAAATCCAGAGTCTTTGCTAAATTCAGGAAACAGGGCAAAGGAGAAGAGGGAAATGTATACAATTCTTTCTATTTTAATGAGCATCTCTGGCTGTAAATCTAATCAGTATAATTACAAATACTGGTGGCTAACCAGAGCAGAAAACAGAAGGATCAAACACAAAGAGTGGCTCCGCATTCTGCCTGCTGATGAGAGCAGAGGGCTGCAGACAAACTTGCCGCTGTGATCCCTGGGCCTGCTTTCACTTTATAACTCAAGGTCTTTTGCTGCACTGAAGCTTCACACACTACCTCAGGCTACGTAGTTAGCTCATTTAACTTACATTTTATTTTAATTTCTTTGCTACAAGATCAACTCCTTTTGCTCCTCTGTGCCAACTGCAAGTACAAAATGTTATCTTGTCTTAATTTTAATTAGTATAACAAGCCCATTCCTGGTATAAATTCTGGCACAATTTCCGATCTTTGCAGAAGGCCAGAACAACACTTATGGCCAGGTTAAACCCTGCCTAAACTTTGTGAAATTTTAAATGGGATTTAACTGTGGCACAGACAGTCTGTTACACCCTCTGCTCAGAGTAGATTTTCCTCAATATACATTGCATGGGATTATAAGCTGCTGCCCAAAGAATATTTCCTATTTTATAGAATGGATCCATTTTCTTATCTAATGCCATCACATCCTAAACTTTAAAAAAGTCAATTCTGGAATAAGCAGAACAATTCTGGCAGCTCAGCTACTCTGTAATCCCACACAACACAAGATAAATACATAATAAGGATATGCAAGATATGGGAGACGGGTAAGGTACTGATCTGATTATTAGATGGCTGCCGGTAATCCTTGCAGTATAATCAAAAGTGAGAAATGCTGTGGATCAGAGGCTAAGGCATCCAACCCACATGAAAGAGTTGGTGGACCCATGTTGTGCTTTTCTAATGGGAATTCTTATTCATTAAAGTAGAGGATCGGATACTGTAATTTATAATCCTTGAAGGCTGGAGCAGCTCTACATCATCTACGTTGAGCTCTACGTCCCTCTTGTAGCACTGATACTCTCATCTTGAATTATAGGCCGCCCACCTAGAAGAGATCACCTGTTCACAGCAGCTACCCTTGCAAGCCAATTTGTTTATTTAATTTAATTTAATATTTTTTTAAACTTTTTGCTTCTCCTCACCCCAGTGTCAAAACTGAAGTCATTCACCAAAGAACGCAGTGTTTTGTGGATTATCTATAAAGTTTAAACCAATGTATCTAAAGTGCTGCCAATAGCTGTATAGACAATCTTATATAATTGGATTACTTTGAGTATTAAACGTGTTCCTGCTCAGTGTAACCAAACCCAGAGATTGCTTCTTCACAAGGAACTAAGTGGCTGACCAGCCCTTTGAGCTGTCTGAGCTCTGCCCACCTAAATGCACACCAAAGGTGCTCTGGTGCAGCTTTCTCACCAGATTTTAGGTAAAGGTCCTAAACATACATAGAAGTCAAGTTTTAGCCATGCTAATTCTTCAGTAAGCTTGTCTCTCCTGCTTGTGGACTCACCTACAGGTGAACATAACTTCTCTATGAGAGATAAATTTATATTCGGTTTTAGGAAAATTTATATTCAACTCACATAAGGTGGAACGATCTGAGCAAGAAGTAAAACCTGATGGTAGATGAAGGATTGCAATGTGCTAGATCACGTAAAATTCTTAAACTACTATTATTAGCAAATAAATCTATATACAATTTAAAGTATACTTTCAGACAATTCGCCAAGGGCTGTAATCACACAAGGAGTTATTCAGTAAGTTCCTGGCTGATCTGTTCAAGACTTTCTACGCTGAAGATTATCGTGTTATCTAAGCTATATTCTTTTAGTTATCAGTCTAACGTTTTTTTCCTTCCAAATCCAATTCTCACAGTTATAAGGGCTCCCCTCTGTTTCTCCATCTGCAATTATAGTGTAATAAAATCCATTTTATTTTATCAATATCAAGAAACACACTTTTCTACGGGCTGTGAAACAGGAAGGAATATTATTCCCAAATGCAGAGCATCACTTATTTTGTCTCTCTGATTTTATGATAAACTAAATATATGGTTTTTGAGTTTAAAAACGTAATTAACCTATTGGCATGTGTGGGTACATGGGCAACAAAATCCACTTTTTAGCCTAAATAATCAAGAAGTCATCCCATTTCCAGGCATGTTGGGGAAGAGTTTGGGAACAGATAAGAGCAAGAGTCTACCCACAAGAGCCCTGAAACACTCAGTAAGATGAAAAGCTCACGCAGCACATAACTGTCACTGCAGGTTGCCTCTAAATTGCCCGAAAGTCTAGTGCATAATACTGTCACAGTATGAAGAATAAAACAAAGTGAGCCCCAGCCTGCATTCCTGATGGAGACAGTTGGCTCTACCTATTCAAGGAGGAGAACACTTGGAACAGGGTATCATATCCGAATCATATTTAAAGGTTGTACTAGATGATATTAGAGGTCTTTTCTAACCTAAATGATTCTATGATTCTATATTGACATGTAAAAATAAGCCATTTTACCTTGGTTTGTGATTTTCATATGTAAATCTAAAGGTCAGAATTGCTTCTGACCTTTCAGATACTTGATGCAATCAACAATATTTCTTCTTTACAGATTCTCAACCCTCATAACACTCCACAGGAGACTATCATAGAATCATAGAATGGCTTGGGTTGGAAGAGACCTTAAAGACCATCTAAGTCCAACCCCCCTACCATAGGCAGGGAAGCCACTAGATCAGGTTGGCGAACGCCCCATCCATTCTGGCCTTGAACACCTCCAGGGATGGGGCATTCACAGCTTCTCTTGGCAACCTGTTCCAGTGCCTCACCACCTTTACAGTGAAGAATTTCCTCCTAATGTCTAGTCTAAATCTATCCTCTTTTAATTTAAGACCGTTCCCCCTTGTCTTTTCATTACCTACCCAGGTAAAGAGTCTTTCTCCATGTTTTTTTATAAGACCACTGTAGGTATTGAAAGGTCGCAATGAAGCCTCCCCAGAGCCTTCTCTCCTCCAGGCTGAACATCGCCTGCCCTCTCATATCCTTGTGGCCCTCCTCTGGGCTCACTCTAACAGGGCTACATCCTTCTTGTGCTGGGGGCCCCAAACCTGTACGCAGGACTCCAGGTGGGGCCTCACGAGGTGGGACCTCACAAGGGAAGGCTGTAACCTGGCTTCCCCATGAAGAAGTGATAAAAGGTTTATTTAAATCATATGACTCGTATCTCCAACAGTGGATGATGGGTATAAAGCTCAGTAGAAGCAAGTCTTGGACTTGTGGACAACTTCAGACCTGCTCTGCTGACACCTCATGGGCTGGGCGAGCAATATGCTGGCATCCGTACCCCTGGGGAGCAGGAGGGACTCCCCACACCTAGAGGCCCACAGGGCTGAATAAGAACAAGCAGAGGTGAAATTAAACCACAGGCACTGTTATTCAACAGGCCAATATAGCTGAAAGGCCAAGCAAAGTTTCCCAGCAATGAAAAGTTCAGTATTTAGTGCTGGAAAAAGAGGACGGTTTCCATAGCTCTCAAAGCAGAGAATGACATTTTCTGATCAGCTGCTAGCATTTGCATTTTGATGGAGGAGAGGCAAATGACACAGAGATAAGCAAAGGACAGAGACAGTGCACAGCTGGATGCTGCAGCAAGGAAGGAAGGGGCTTACAAGAACCATGGATGTACGTTTGGCAGCAAACTTCACTCTGCAAGCTAATACAGAAATGAAAAGCATGACACTAAACTCTAAGCATCACATTACATTTTGAGTAGGAAAAATTTATTTCTACAGCTTGGTTGGCATGGAAAAAGGAAGTTACTTTGATAACGCTTGAACATGAGCTTCGCAAGCTTTGTCCAAGACTGTCCAGCTGCGGGAAAAAAGCAACGCAAACCATGTTGTGGTGGACAAGACAATGTACTTGTCTCGGACCCAGTAATTTTTTTCTCCCACCTTCAGTTATCTGAAATCCTCCTCCCCACCACCCCACTTTCAAGACACACGGAAGCTTTTGGTTTTACACGTTTTTATTTGTTGTAGCTGGTCTCCAGTCCGGCAAGGCGCCTGCAGCCCTGATACACATCTCTGTGCCTCACTGACCGGTGCCTTTGTTGCATTTGAAACAAATTTAACATCAAGTGAGAGGCACGGAGACTAACGACTAATGACAAATAGGAACGACATGGGGGGCGTCATTAGAGGCTGCCCCTCGCTGACGGAAAGGCAGACAGGCCACGGCTACGGCACGCACTGAGTCCGCCGCCGCCTAACAGGGGCAGCTGCAGGCCGGGCGGCGCGGCGGGGGCTGAGGGCCGAGGCCGGGAGGGTCCCGAATCCCGCCCCGCAACAAGGAACGGCCAATCGGAAGGAAGATGGCGGGAGCGCGGCAAGAGCTGATTGGGCCGTGGCTGACGAGACGAAAGCGCGCGGGTATAAGTAGGCAGGGAGCGGGTCAGCGCTATTCTGTCTGGGGACAGCCGAGGGGCTGGGGTGGGAGGGGGTCGTTAAATCATCACCGCCTGAGGCGGGAGCGGGCCCTGAGAGGGAGCTCGGGATGCCCGGGGAGACCCGCGGTGGTTAAACAACACGCTGCAAAGCCAGCTGAGGTGGCTCGCTTGTGAGGGCGAGAGGTGAATTCGCCTTGTGAATCCGTCGAGTCGTTGGTGTGTCTGTTTAGACTAAAACCACAGGCGCCAATTAGGGACATCAATCAGCCGTCCCAGCGCTACCATCGCCTAACGACCTCCTGGCTTTTGATAAAGCCCTAGCTGGCAGCAAACAGCCTGCCCTTTGGACATCTGGAGTGCGACTTCGAAACAATGTGTGTGGTGGGCAAGAAGAACTGCCAGATAAATCATAAATGATCTTAAGAATAAAAAGGCATAACTATTCAGAATAAAGTGCTGAATATAGCAATTAAAGTGAGCGAAGATGGAGGTAATTGTTCGGTGTGCGACACAAGAAGCGATAAGAGTAGAGCGAGCACCGATTGATAAAGGTGTAAGAGTGCTGCATGCGGGGCTGACACAACTCAGGTGGCTGTGCCCCCGGCACTGGCTGGATTTTTCTTACCAACATGGTTTTGAACCATTTTCCAGAGAATGGCACTGAAAAATAAAAATGTCATGCATATTTCTCAGAGGATTTTGAAAACCTGCTGCTACACGTGGACCACAGGCTTTTGTGTTTACTAAGGCCACTTCAGATCATATTTTAAAATGACATTTAAAAATTCAGTGCCTTTTCCTCTTTCCTCCCTTTCCTTCACTCCAAAATACAATAAAAGAAATCTGGAATGTGTTATGCAATGAGAAACATCAGCTATATTCACTTATAAAATACGTATAATCTTATCACACGCTAATATTATTTCTATTCAGTTAAAGTGTTGGAAGACAAAGCACTTGGTTCACACTCAATCTGATTTGCGCCAGAGGAAACCCCAAATAACTTCTGTCGCAACAAAACCTACATCCATCTGAAAAATATCTTACACAGTGAGAATGTAATTTTTTTTTAAACTTGGGAAATCAGTACACGATAAACAAAGCAGTTACTCCACAGTTCTTCCTGACTGAACACAAAAATATGCAAAGTGCACAGTAAGAGAGCCCCTACTGGAAGCTAATGACTTTACTTATTACTGTAAATTCACACCACCATGCTTTTTTGTAGACCAGCCAGGAAAAACACTTCAAGATCAGGGCGTATAGTGAAATGCCCCAGTGTGTATTACTGAAAACCTAAGGAACCTGAAATCACAACCAAGCAAATTATCTTGCGCAATGAGCACAACTTGTTATTGAAAAGCGGTGGGATGTGTGCTCTCCGGTTCTCCTAGTGTTTACCAAAATGCTCCTCTGAACTCTTTAATTTGGAGACGAGCAGTTAGACTAGCTGGGAATGGCATGCCTCCCCCTGAGCTACACGCAGGGATGTGGCTGCTGGCACATTTGTCTCAGGGACAAAACTCCTCTGCTCAGGGAAGGGGTTAGCATCTCCTCTCTCTTTCTTCACTAATGCCTCAGCTCCTGGGCTTTTATTAATCTTATTTTTCAAATGATCCAGCCACACATTATACATTTTGGAATTATCTAAATGCAGAACCCTTACGCTTGTTCTACTGCTTCGATAACTACAAATAATAATACGGCGCACTTTACTCTCCTATAAGCTCCTAGGGTATAATACCAAACACTAATGAAACTCTGAAAAGTAGCTTTGGGGCCTCAAAAAGGGAAAACTTGTTGGACCTTGGCTGGAAGTCTGGCATGGATGGTACCAGGCTGCTACAAGGTGCTATGGGGAATGGCAGATGATGTCCCTGCTGCCTACTTGGTCTTAACCTTCAGGTCTCCTGCAGCACTGAGTCTGTGCTCCTCCCTTAACAGCAAAAGAGCTCTTAATTGTGGTAGGAAGCCAGGGCTGAAGAAGACCATTAGGAAGCAGAAACCCCCATTCACTGCAGCACATCATCTCTCGGTAACTAATGCAAACGAGTCCCCAAAGATGTATTTACTGAACCAGACAGCTGTACTGGAAAAGAAAAGGCAGTTTATAGCTTCTGCCCGTAGGTGATGTTAAAAATGAGTTGCCTCTCATAATTATAGCAGAGCAGATTTAAAAGAGAGAAGAAGAATTGTTCTTTGCTAAGGTTTACAACCAGAAATCTTAAACCATTTTCCATCAAGCTGTTCAGCAACAAGCCAGGCTAACCAGAAGCAGTACCCGATTCATCTGTCATGCCAGCGCCTATCAATGGCATTTCTTTAAAACAGAGGGTCATCAAAATGCACTTCATCAAATCACTGTAATTAGAAAATGGTAAAATATTATAACCCAGTTTGCACAGTGATAAGGGCTGTATGCCTGTAATGCAGCTCTTCTGCAGAGTCAATGGCATGCAGACAGCATGGTGTCAGGCGCCCCTTGGTGAACCTCGGAGCTCAAATCTTTGTTTGAGCCATTTTCCATCCCCAAAACACAGTGCAAGGAGACACGGGGAGGAAAGTCTTCACTCTGTGCGTCTATTTGTACTTGGGTCAGAACACGTGAACTCAGTGGGTCAAACTCTCCGAACTTCACTTTCACGGGTGCAGCTTCACAGTCTGGTGCAGATGAGATGCAGGAGTGAGCTCTCTTGCATATATTAAGTTTTTAGGAGCAAAAAATCGTGTTTTGCTAGAAATAAACTTTGCAACTTTAATCCTAGGGAAATATATAAGGGTAGAAAACTAAAAAGTTGCAGACTTCAGTGCTTTAACGAAAATAAATTATTTCAATATATCATTCAAAAATGCTTTCATCTACTTAGCACCCAAAGTGTTTTACAACCAGAGGTTGTGATTCTGATTTTATGATGCACATACACTGACGCTCATCTTGTAGCACATTTCAGTTCACCTGAAGGTAGCACAGCCATTTATTTAGGACATAGTTAATTTTCACTGCGGTTGATGCTGGATTTGACTGAGAACTGTCAAAGCTTGAGATGGTTTGACCACTGCTGAACTGCTGGTCATGATAAAGAGAACATGGGGAAAGAAGAACGAACGACGCACAGAACTGGCTAATGCTCTGCAACCATTTCTCACTTGTGGCTTCTTTTTCCTCATGAATTTTCTACATAAATTCCCACTCCCCTGAACCTACCTTTTGAGGAACCTGGCAAGAGTAATAGCTTAATGCGTTGCTTCTAGCATGCCTGTCTCAAAGAGTTTACAAAGTTTCTGTAATGGTACAGTTTAGAAGAAGAAATAAAACAAGTAACAAATACCCAATGCCTATTAGAAGTTAGTTTGGAGATAAAAATGCAAAAACTATTTGACATAAGTATTTAACATCCTCAGCACATCTGTGCCAGCGTTGAACATTCTAGAAACCAGCTTTGCGGATCACGATTACATCAAATTATTTTACTGAGCAAACATCAGGTCAATCCATTTTCCAAACTTGTCAACAGAAATTTCTCACATTTCTTCTACAGAGTACCAAGCTGATTATAAAGCAATTAAAGTCATGACAATGATGCTCCAACTGTGTCTCCTATTTTTCTTTATATTTTTGGCAGCAGTTTGACTGAAAAAGTGTGAAAAATCCCTAAGGCAACTTCAGATACTCCTCTTCTGGACTTACTTTGCCAAACTTAATTAAAAACTGAAAGCAAACTGTTACTTCTTTCCATACTGCTTCTTGTTCTTGTCATGTATTAACTTCAAGACAGAAGGAAGCTGATGTTTTAGCAGTCATAATTCTTCATCAACAAGTGCTTCCAACTACGGCAGCTGGTTTGCTCAGAGACTCACAGTGAGCAACAAAGGCTGCGTGCTCTTTATATTTTAACATCAGCTTTGTCTCCTGATTTCTAGTAACTAGTTTTCCTCCTCTTCTCTCTAGTTGTTTCCACTGAGATCTATTGTAGTTCTCTTGACTTGACGAGCAGAAGAAACCCAGGCTTTTAAGCTCTAGGATGGTAATATCAGAAGTCCCAGTCTCTGAACATACCAGGTGGTAAATAATAGAGCATTTTTGTGCAAGTGGGTGAAAAGCATTGCTCGTGGAAGCTAGGGGTAAAGCCCTGAGGAAACCTGAAGATGTTTATGAATAGAAGTTCTTGCTGATGGACGTCTCCGAGACAGATGCCCACATTTGGCACACTGAGCTATACAGATGGCAGGCAGAGCCCCTGGGTGCAAGGAATTGTTCCTTTGCTAATGCAGTGCTGGACACAGAATTGTGCCCTTATCTATAATATAAGTAACAGCTCCTCAAAACGGGCAGGGGAAAACAGATTCGCTTACCGAAGAAGTATTCGTATGTATTGTAAAAAAAACAAACAAACAAACAAACAAAACATTATTGGTATGTATTATTAAAAAAAAAAAAAAAAAAAAAAAGAATAATAAAAAAAAGAAAAAACAAGAAAAAAAAAAGAAAAAAAAACTTAAAATAGGGTTTTAGCCACCCTCTAGCACCTGCCTTGGGGGAAGAAAATTATCAGACTTCCATGCAATTTTCCCTTACTTTGAGGAGTGCTTCCTTGGGTTTCAATTTGTTTGCAGTACACATTAATCTGGTGGGCTCATGCTTTTATTGCTAAAGAGTAGTTACACACACACACACACACAAAAAAACATGAAAACAAAACCACCAAAAGTGAAACTGCATTTTGTATATTCTGGTAGAATTAAGTAGATGGGAAGTTTCCTTAAGTTTCATTTCTCATATTTTCAGGGTTTGATTCAACTTTATATGGCTTTCGACTGTTGTTTAATCAGCATAATTAGTACTTTCCATTATCTCCAGGTTTTGAACACATTTTAAAAACTATTTTTAAAGTTCAAAAAAAAAAAAAAAAGAAAAAAAAAAGCTAATTGCAAGCACAAATAAGATAAATTAATAAATGTATTCTATCCTTGTACATTCAAGATCCCTTCCTTACTATTGCTCGGTATTTGACAAGCAGTGTATGCTTAGCTGAGGAAACATAGCGTGTTTAGCTACAGAATGCTGCACTTCAATATCTTTTCTTTCTTTTTTTTTTTTTTCCCCCCCTAAAGGATTTCTCTAATAATATATTTGAATTGTAATGAAGTAGGAATTTGAAATGCAACAGGGATCCTTGAAGAAGCCCCTGAGAATACTCCTGTTTGGGACAATGAGCGTTTTATTCTGTTTGAGCTGAATCCACTTCAAAACCAGGGCAGGGAAGCTCCTACCTGAATTTCAATACCTGCCACACAGAAATCAGCTCCTGAATCAGCTTCACGTGCACACACCAGGTGACGTGAAGCCTACCAAGGAGTCTGTAGACAAAACTACTCGGGAGCATTTGTCTCTCAATGACAAATGCTAAAGGCAGACGAGCCCTGAGATCTAGGCATAATCAGAGAAAGGACTGCGCTTGTGCACCACCTGCTCCAAATTTCCTACTATTGGTACTTATAGTCATTATTTATATGGCACTCTGGGAGTTGTGAGATGCATCCTTGCACCCACAATACCATAAAACCATCCTACAGAAAGTGTTAATGCCTTAAGGTTTACGTGATTGTAGGACTGAGAAAAATGCGTGGGACAAAGCTCGTCTTTCTGTAAGGAGCTGGAACTGGCCTCTCCTAAGCTACTCCTGGGGAGAAAGGCGTTACCACTCAAAAAATGCCTTTCTAAACAAGGTCTTCATTTTACTTAAAAATAGAAGAAATTTTTTCACCTTTATCCATTTTGGACTAAACTCCATATTACTTCTTCAGAGACATTTAGAATGTATCTGTCTTTTACACAAAATCCCTTTCTCGCTATGTTGGCAGTTTAAGAGGATCAGAAAAAAGCAACAAATAATTTCCTCCCAGTTTAATGCTCCTTTAAATGGCCAGAAGAGAGTTTCGATGCAAAATACAGTCAGATCTATTGCTAGCACCCAGCAGCACATCGTGAAAGAAGACATAGCTAAGATTAAAATAATAATCATAAAAATCATCGGTGGAAAAGAAACCATCTGAAGTTGTTATTCAGTTGCTGGCACAGAAAATGCATTCCCTACCTGAGATTGGTAATGAGGCATCTGAGCAACATGAAATGAAAAGCACATAGAAGGGTTATTGGAAAGAAAAAAATAGAATTTTGAATCTAAAAATAAATAAAGAAGATGATTCCAGGCAGGTAAATACTTGAGTAGATTACCAAGAAAGATAGGATTAATATCAATCTTATCAACAAAGCAGAGAAGTTAAAAGTACATGTGGCAATCTGGTGGTGTTATCAGTGTGAATAAAATTCATGCTAAATGACAGTCAGGGGATATAAAACAGACCTTCTTTTTTGAGGTAAAGAGTCTGAAAACCAACAATAATAACTCAGTGTGTGAAAACACGGACTGGCAGAAAGGCAAAAACACAAAAAGGAATTTGGGTCTCCATGAAGAATGCATCTCTATCCAGGCTTCATGTCATACAGTTTTAGAAATTAAGATTAAGGTGTGGGACGTGGGGTCATAGTGCTCTGAATGCTTTGGGGAAATATACTGAATTACATCGTAGGTCATTTTCCTCCAGAGAACAGAGAAAAAGGCATCTTCAAAAACTATAAAGGACACCTGAGAAATACAGACTACAGAAATCACATTAACTTAGAAAAAAACTGTAAGAGGTGAGCAGAAGAGACTGGTGGAGAATATTAATGTGTACAGCCTGCGTGACAGTGCCAGGGGTTGGAGAGCGACGCTAACGGCTAATTGGAGCTAGATGTAGATACAAGAGAGACGTATCTGTTCTGCAAATCTCAGGTGGCGCCAGGAGATCTCGTCTTAACTCACCAGGGAATTGGGGATTTTGGTATGTTCCCAAACCAAATCCAAGACCAGACCTCCAAGATCGCTGGCCCCATGTCGAACAAGGACACTTCTTATGTTGCAGAAAACGAGAGAAGTTGTACAGTCATAGGAAACTAAATCAACTCAGAGAATAAACGGTAATTAAGAGAACAGAGCTGCCCTTTGAGACTGCAAAACCTTTAAATTCAGAGACAAGGATTCCCAGATGGTAAAATACCAAGTGAAAATGCGTGATCTGTATAAAAAGGACGATCGGTGATCAGCCAGTGGCTTCTCTAAACATTGCAGTTACAATTGCATCGGAAAGCAACGCGGTACATGAGATGGCAGATTTTCTAATACCTATCTATTGCAGACCCATTAAAAAACACTGGTTGATGTGGCGCTGGAGTGCGGCAGCAACCACCAGACACAGAAGCATGCGATGCACGGCGCTCTGTGCACGGTGTTCAATGCGTGGTGCTCACTGGCGCTCTGCTGGGCAGGAGAGGGCTGATACCTCTGCTCCACATGGGCAGAGTCCCTTTGCCACAAGTCAAGCTGCTGTAGCACAGACAGCTGTGGGACACTGCAGGCTGTCCTTGCAGGATTGCACAAGAACGAATTGTTGTGGCTTCATCCAGCTGCTAAGTTAGGAGGGAGATGAGAGGAAACGAGGGATGAGTGCCCGAGAAAGGCGGTGAGCTGCCGTGTTTTAAAGCCTTCCAATTCAGAGTGATAACTTTTGGAAAGATTTGATTTAATCTAACTCAAGATACCAGGCTCAATACAAGAGTAATCGAGTGAAATCCTATAGCCTCATTTACCGACTCCTTCCAGGCCTTAAAATCTATGAGGGAATAACAAGTTCAGCACAAAGGAGGGAATGGCAAAGAAAGACTCATATGAAGTTGTTTTAGCCATGAGAGCTGGTGCTGGGAACGTATTACTTATGGATCGTGTGCCAGAAAGAAGTAAAGCAGGAGGAGGTGTTGGAAATCAGGAGAAGAGAGAACACAGAGATCAACCTGCCATGGCCTTTTTATGCACTTAGATTAGATGGGTCAGAAGGGTTTCTGAAAGACAGCCCATCCCTGTCTCGGACAGAATTAGGAATGGCTGATTTACAAATGAGATACAGTGAGACAGAAATATGTGTCAATTATATTTATGGTTGCAATTCTTCCAAGACAAATTCTGAGTGAACATTTTTGCTGTACTGAGTAGATCAGTTTGTGGTATTAGGGCCAAATCCGCAAGCCTTTGGATACCCACAAGTGAATATATATATGTCTAGCTGGGTTTGCAGAGGCTCCTAAGCGTTGCGGTAGACTGAAAGTCAATAAGGAGTCAGACATTTACTAACTCACTTTGACACTTGGCAAATGTGTGAGTGCCTGTGCGAGTCTTCAGGTGCTTCGGCCTCTGGGAACCTGCCCCTGGCCAACTACAACTGCCTACTAAAGCTGGTGGTGAGCCAGCAGGAAACAAAAGCCAAAACTGCTTGATCGTACAGCCATATATTGCCTTGTTTGAATTTCACTCACAGGTCTGGATGCTTTACATTACTCTGAGATGTGTCAAACGCACAACTGCTCTGGGTAGCAGTAGTGGCTTGAAACAGCCCAGCCATGCAGTTAAATCTGGTTTGTTTTATAAAACAGTGGTGAAGCGAGAAGCATGATGCCCCTGAAAACTGCTCATTAACATAGACCAAACAAATTAACATCTAAACTAGCATATACGCTTTTGGAGCAGACAAGTGCAGTCTCGGTGGGGAGGAAAAAAGGACCCCTCCCCACCCCAAAAAAAAAAAAAAAAAAAAAGGGACATCCTTGCAAGAAAAAAGAGCATCTCTTACCTTATAAAAATACCAAAACATCATCATAAAATCATTATATTCCATATATTGCCATATGTACGCATGCACATAAATCAGATAGAAATTATTACCAACTCCATTATGAAGCTCAAATGTTCAGATTAACTCCCTAAAATCTGAAAAAAGCAGCCACAACTGAGATCTCTTAAACATTCCATATTAGTGTGTTAAAATTCCACATAAATCTGTTTAAATACAGGTATGGTATTTCACAGGCTAAACCTCCAGCCAAATTCATTGAAAACTGTGACTATTTGTATTTTATCTAATAAACTATAACCTCAGAGCTATGCTTATAAACATTAATATTGCATTATTATCTGTACTGAATCTGTAAGTCTGTCTATGACATACAGTGATAGTTTATAGCAAATCAGGACAAAGGGGAGCAAACATCCTAAAATAATTTCAGCAGAAGTCCTAATCAACTGTAAATCCATGCACTTGAAGTATCCTTGAAGAATTTAATGTGCTTCTTGTACTAATGATATTTTTTTCTGTAAAGTTAATGTAGTAATTTTCACATCATTTTAATGTGTTGCTACTGTTCATTAAAGCAAAGATTAAGCTGCCAGATGATAGCATGCTATTAAGTCTGAAAAAAAAAAAAAAAAAAAACAAAGAAAAGAAATTAACTATTTTGACACTAACTAGGCATAATTAATGGCCATCTGAAGTGGGTTTCCAAAGTTGTTTTTTATAATACTACACAGCTTGTTGACAGTGGGATGAGAAATTCCATGAGAACAAATGTGTCAAATCGTATTTTCAGCTTGTTAGAGGTTTATCTAAAATACATGTAAAAATGGTGAGATGGAAATCTGAAATTCCAGCTCTTGTGATTGCATCATGATCTACATATACGCATCAGCCAATTACTAGAGGCTGCTAAACAATTTGGAGGAAAAAAAAATGAATTTTATATGTATATATAGGTAACCCATGGCCATTTGATAAAAGAGCAGGGTGAAACTTTTTTTTCAGAAGACTTTATAGTTTGCATGTAAAAAGCAGCAATGCCTAGAGCAATGCCTAATAGGCATTTTTCTTGGCTACTATATTTAGAGAAAACATTGTGATCTGATTGTTCTGCGGCCAGAAGTAAATGTCAGAACTCGCTGGGGGTGGCTGCATACGGCAGTGCCAGTGGTTGCTTCAGGGAGAAAAGAAACAGTCCCTCTGATTTTGTATGAAGCATCTGTGATGCCTAAGACTGGTTACTCTGTTATTATTTTTAGTGCAGAAAACAAATGTAGGTACGTAGATCATGTAAGCAGTTAGTCAGCGCCATGACTTAGGATGCAGTCAACTGTTAATTGTGCATTAAATACGTGATAGAATGCAAAGCATACAAAATGCTACCAAATCCTTTTTTATTTATTTTTTGCTTCCTCCTTGTATAAATATCAGTAAAAATAACAACAGTGAAGGTTCCTGTGAGTAACTGAAGGTTCCTGTGAATAGCTGACTGTCAGCTGCTAATAAGGAGCAGCCAGGATTCAGGCCCCTTACTGCCTATCAAATGTATCAACAGTAAATTATTATATCTGTCACAATGACAGACAATTAGCAATGCTATTATCTGCCTGGATGATTTCCTTTAGAAATTCATTTAGGTAGAGCATTTCTGTATTTCAGCTTTTCATACCGAATGTGTAAACAAGGGCAAAGAGCCTTACAGGACGCAAATAATGAGCCTGTACCTTAGAGCACAGTGCATTCTACAGGAGATTGTGCAAGATACTCGAAGTCAATGGCCGTACACGTCTGCTTAAAAGTGAATGCATGGGCCTTGAATCTTCATTTACTCATCACTTCAAACACAGTTGTTGAACGACAATAGTGTTGTAGTTTTTCAGAGCAGCTACTCAGCTCCAGCAAAAATCCTCTGCTCTTCAGTTTCCAAACTATCAGCTTGCATGGCTGGAGTGAACAGCACGGATAGTGTTAACATATTGAGGCTTTTCAACTCTATTTCCATGAAATGTGATTTTAATAGTTCTTTAAAGTGCTAAATTCCTTACAACTTTCTAAGCAGCAAAATAACTCATCTCAGACCTATTCGTCCTTCTGATGATTCCCCGTTTCATGTATTTGTACATATTTACTGTTTGTAGGACTAGCACTTGAAAGAATAAGCATAACAAGAGAGAGCATTAATAAACCCTTCTCCGTGCCTGGCTTTCTCAGTTTGTCTAATCAATACTCTGCTCTCTATTAAGCAAGACACAGTGCAACGTTCACTCACCAGGAAGCATTTAATTTAATGTTATATAGGCTCTCCTTGGAGTTAAAGCTTTTCTCAGATTCTGCCTCCCTTATCTTAATGGAAATTGCTTTCTTCTCTCCTCATAGGAATTCTCTAAAGAGCTCAATCAGATAAAAGGGCCCCTAGGAGTCCTCCTGACCTCCCTTCTGCTGGGCCCCAATTCATGGGACGAGGCACCTGGTGCTCCCGGGAGGCTTTAATCACAACCTGGTCCCGCTGTACGCGACGAAAGGCTCCCGGTTTACTGCTCCACTGGCCTCAGGGGCTTAAGAAACATGTAGAATTGAAAGAGAAAACTCAGACTCCATCTTTAAATAGCAAAATTTTCAAAGGTTTCTGTACCCTTGTAATGGCACTTTGATTTGAATTACTCTAAATTAAATGCCATGATTGCATGTTCTTGATTATCCAGGCGCGCTCGTGTTGTTTAGTCTAGGGACTGAAGCCTTCCCTGTGTCTGCCTTGAAGGCAGCTATTTTCTGCTCTGCCTGCAGTCACCCATGGCTGTCACTGCTGCTTTCTGCAAGCTGAAGGAGAGAAGCTCTAACCTGAATTTAATGCTAGTCAAAGGACGAACTTAAAAGGAAGCGAAGAATAAACCATGTTAAACTGGGAAGCAGTGAACATCTCTCTTCCAAAAACCAAAGGTGAAATCTCAGCCCCACTGAGTTCCTATCGGAATTCCCCTTGCTTTCAGCTGGATGACGCCAATCGTGAATGTAAGCCCCTTGTGGCATATTGCTTTTTGCCGTATGGATTGAGACAGGAAGAGAGAACTCCAGCACACTTCTGCAGAGACTGGATACCAGTATAATACCGTACGGTGTTTGGACCATTCCTCTAAGGATCCTCTGCTTCAACAGCAATTAATTTTAAAATGTGCTCAAATAACTTGAAAATGGGCCTTCTGATCTCCAGTTCTCACTGAATTTAATTTCCCCCAAAAGTGTTCTTAATGGGTTACAGATTGTTGTTGCCCAAAATGACAGTAGAGAGAAAATAAATGCATTGCTTCCTAGATGGCCAGGGATCTTGGGGGACACACAAACAACCAAAAAAAGAAACCCACAACCAACCAACCAACCAAAAAAACAAAACCAACCAACCTTCTATTAAAAAAAAAAAAAAAAAAACGTACATGTTTCTGTGCCTTCTAGTTACAGCTTTGATTCAATGGGTCACTAAATTAAAGCAATGATAACTACAATAAACTTTTTTTTGTGCAAAAAGATGAGATAAAATAAAGTCCAAGGCTCTCTGATCCATCAGGTTTGTTACTCATCCAGAGAAAACAAATTTCGAAGCCACCCGTTGTTCCCTATGTGAACAGCAACTTGCTTTCTTTTATGTAAATGAGACATGGCTTTGGAGGTATAAAGACTGTCTTCTCGTCACCAGAGGGACTCGGCTAATTATTATAAGTACTCTAGCAAGTAATACTAATGAATCCAAGCCTGCCTGGCACTGTAATTGCCCCAGGCCATTTGACAACATGCTACAGATGTTTTGTGAATTGCTGAAGGAAGGAACCTATTTCTTCGTATGCGCCCTCTAATGAAAAGCTAGGGCTTTTCGTATTGATCTGGGAAAAAATAATTTTTAATGAAAACAAAACATTCCCTCCATCCTTTCTTAGCCTGAATATACTTCTCTCTGGGAGAGAGAAAATGCTGAATTGATTCAGAACAGGAGACATTTTTATATGGAAAGAGACACTTTTACCTATCTTTTAGTACCAATTATTCATATCCAACTGATTGTTACAGCTTTGGTTTCAAGAGGATGGATTATTACTAAATGATTTATATGGAAGCACAGTTTAAAATGGATACTTATTCTAAATTAAATTGAACAAGAAAGACAGATATGTATCTTAGAGCTACAGGGGACCTGAGATCACTTCCCCACGCTCCCACATACTGATCTGAGCAAAGAATTAAACTGTTCTATAAATCCCTTCCCTGTAGTAAAGGAAACGTAACAAGACCTTTTTTTTTTTTTTTTTTTTCTTTCCGAGCTATTTTCTGCTTCTTCAATAAGAACTGTAAATGCTTGGGGATGGTGATATGCATACACAATTCCTAGCAGAGCTGGCCCCATTCTTTGACAAACCCTTTGCCATCACAGCATAATCAGTAATAATGGCATGCAACAAACCTGGACACACTTGGAGGGACCAAGATCACCTTACCAGAAATAAGTTTAGATACAGATTCTGCAACAATGAAATTCCCTTTGGAAAAAATGAGGAGAAATGACTGCTATAGCTACTGCAGCTGATGAAAACATATGTATGCGCCTAGCCACTAGAAATCTTTATTACATTCACTGAGCCATTAAGTCTAAACGTTAAAAGCTGATCTCCAGAACATGGAAACTGTACGCCTGTATTTATGGTGATTGTTAAAAATTGATATTTTAATCAGTGTGCAGTGCAGCTGAATTCCAGGAAAGTATCTGGTTTACATCTCTTGATTTGGATCACCTGAAAGCCTGAAGATCAACATCAGGGGATTCTTGAGAAAAAAATAAAATAAAATAAAATAAAATAAATTAAAGCTTTCCTCTCCCATCAGAAGATAGGAATAGGAAGCTGTGAGCTGTGGTAACAGTGACTAAATATCAACAGTAGCCTATTCTTAATATCAGTAGTAGCAAAGAAAATACCTCCCAAAAAAAGAAGTAATGAAATGAAAGACAAAAGAATAAAATATTGGTAACTTTGAAGTATGTAACTTCTAGGGTCACTATTTAATGAATGCACATTACTTGAAATGGAGGGGAAAAGTGGAATTTTGATCAGCTGGGCATGTTGCTGTATATAGTTATGAGTCAGAATCCATCTCCTCCCATTCAGAAAAATTGTGTTATTGAAAATATCATCTGCTGTAAACTGTGTTAGGATCTCCTCCAACTGGGTAACTCACCCTCACAAGGGAAGTCTCCAAATTAATTTCTTTGCAGATTTGCCACGTGCTTTCACCAGAAGATGAATAGTTCTGTTGGTCTCCCAAGGAACCAGAGGGTTCGGTGCAGCCACAGTGCCCTGGTCCCTCCAAGCACACAGACAGGCCTGTATTTAATCCCAGGAGTAATCCCTTATGATTCAGCATATGAAGAAGTCTTTGTGGAGTTGCAGTCTACAAACGAATGTCCACACACAGAGGTTGGGACCTCTAGTTAATCACATAACCGACAAAACAAACAAACAAATAAAAACGCAACAGCTGACAAACCTCTTCAAATCTGGGGAGCTGGTTAATGTTCTTTTTTTAATTGACATTTCTATTTCTGGTCTTCTCTGAATTTATCAAAATCATTTTACCTAACTCCTACACATTGCAACTTCCCAACTGCTGAATCCCTCAATGACTTTCTTAAAAACTTAATTCTTCAACCAGTTTTTGGTCTTTGCTAGTGTACAACTTGAATGCATTTTAAGCTCTGCTTTGATTTGAAGCCCAATCCTCAAAAAAAAAAAAAAAAGGAAAAGAAAAGAAAAAGAAAAGAAAAAAAATAAAAGAAAATAAAAGAAAATAAAAGAAAATAAATAAAGAAAAGAAAAGAGAAAGAAGGGGAAGGGGAAGGGGAAGGGGAAAGGGAAAGGGAAAGGGAAAGGGAAAGGGAAAGGGAAAGGGAAAGGGAAAGGGAAAGGGAAAGGGAAAGGGAAAGGGAAAGGGAAAGGGAAAGGGAAAGGGAAAGGGAAAGGGAAAGGGAAAGGGAAAGGGAAGGGAAGGGAAGGGAAGGGAAGGGAAGGGAAGGGAAAAAGAAAAAGAAAACTATCAGGAAAGAAATTACAGTCTATCAACAGTTGCTATTCTGATACAAACTATACTAACTGGACTCCAGACAAGTTGGAGCTTGTCACCGAACAACTGGCAATAGCAATAACTGTATTTTTCAGATGAACAGGATAAGGCAAGACTAATTTTTATCTGAAAATTGGAAAGAAAACAGCATTCTTTGTTTTATTATCTCAGACTATCCTATTACAATATTTGCCTTTTCTCATGCTTGCCTGCATTTGGTTTTCTCCAAGAAAATACAAAATCTGCTGCAGATGTTAAGGTAATGAGAGGCTGAGAAAAGATGGTACTGGAAAGAGTATCCTACCGTCTGTCCAGCGTGGACTTTTTAATACATATCCCACAGTTTGGAGCTAGGATACTTGGATCCAGGAAGGGTCGGAGTTGTAATTCAAAGTTATCCCTGACTATGGAAAAAATAGCAGATGCTCTGCTGATAAGTGATAGAAGGATCTTGGAGAACATAATCAGAGCAGGAACCACAAAGCTGGTTTAACTAGGATGTCATTTGCTCTATAATGAGATGGCAGCCAAACCAGCGAGTTTCAAATACCACAATTTAAATGGGGACAAACTTATCCACTATGGGCTCCATGATCCAGGAAAAATTGGATTCATTTTATCCCTCGCTTATGTTATGGTTTCAAATCTAGTATAAACACAATTTTTTTTGGCTCTTAATGAAACCTCTCAGATTACTCTGCTTGCCCCACTGTCTGCATGACACTAAGGTGGGCAAATCCATTCAGAGTAGGGTTAATCTGGCTAATATGTAACAAACCATTTTAGTCATAAAACTTGCTTATCTTAAAATACTGCCCTTTATTCTCTCTTTTTTTCTTTCTTTTTTTTTTTTATTCCTAGCAAAGTCAATAGCTCTGATTTTCTAAAGGATGAAAATGAAGTGTCCATTATGCCTGAGAAATGATGACGCTTCTACTACATGATGCTATGTTATTATTACAATTTGCTGTCCACTATTAGTGAACCGTCATTTAGATTGTGAATCTCTATTGGAAACAGCCTTTCAAACTAAGAAAAATGCCTGCGTCCTAATCATACACTACATCCTGGTTTTCCACTATAAATGATGACTGATGCTCAGCAGCCAGCCCCCACTCCATTCCCTTGCAGCCTTTCAATTTCTGTCAAGTTCTAAATGCAAGATCACAGAAGATGAGGAAGGTCTGTAGTCGCTAAAATGATGTAGACTTATATATATATCCTCATTTCAGCCTTTCTCATGTCAGTTTTCTAAAGCAGTTCAAGAGACAATGCTGACCTTAATTTAAGAGGTCTTTACAATACCCTGGGATGAGTGAGAGAGCTCCCATCACTTTTATAGCACCTTGATCATGTGAGATATACAGCACTGGTACCAAACCAGCAAAGCCTGTAAGCATGCAATCCTGGAAAGCAGGATTTAAAAACAAAACAAAACAACAACAAAAACTTCTCTAGATGGGCAGTTCATCTGTTAGGTAGATGTGAGGCCAGGTAGTAGATCCAAGTGATTGAAAAGGGGACAGCACAGAGACAGAGAGATGCTGGCATTACCATGGCAACAGCAGAATAGCAATTATGTGAAATATCATAGACAGAAAAAAAATATATATTACTTATTTTCACCTGGATTCTCATATCCTATGGCTTATTTTATTTATTTTATTTAGCTCTAGATATTACACACAAGGTCTGAATCTCTCTCTCCCCTTTGCCTACCAATTCAATGAGAGAATTCATCAAACATTTATCCCCTTGAATCGTGCAGGAGGAGATGGAGGATACAAAAGGAAAGGAAAGGAAATGTAAACTTCATATAAAAATAGAAGGAAAGAATGGGAAAAAAATGAACAAAGATGGGAAACCTCCTGTACTGCATGCATGACGGACTTCTGGGGAGAGGACCTGGAAGTAAAGGCATTACTGGTCCTTCCACCTGCAGTTACTTGAACACAGATGGTCATGCTATCCATGCAGCACCACTTTTCTCACTGTTTGTTTTGCTAGGCTAGTTTTCAAAGTCTCTGGTCTGGTCTGAAGGGTTTCAATATCCATTTTTATCCATGAAGGGAACTCTCTGTGCAGTTCAGTCAGGGGATGCTATGTGTCCAGGCTGGGTTCTGCTGGCAGACCTCACAGCACAGGCTAATCCAGCCTGATGGACAGCAATCCAGTCCAAGCCCCATGATCAAGCCTATGTGCTATTTCTAAGCTGCCTGATGTCAGCTGACATCAGCTGTCTGATTGCAGACACAATTGTCTGATGCATCACTGGATGTAATCTGCTTCAGCTGCTTGAAGAACCTTCACCAACTCCTTTCTGTTGCTCTTCCACGGCGCTGGGATGTGAAAGGAGCCTCACAAATCCCTCTCCGTACTGCCAGGTGGCCTCAAACTAAGTGGTCTTGGTGATGCTGCATCTGAGGACAGCTATCTGTAAACACCAGTTCTGTGACAGTCTCTTAGAGAAATGGGAAGCAAAGGAGACTAAATAGACAGGATTTCAGTGGATGAAAAAATATATATATATAATTTTTTTTTAATTCTCATGACGGTCTCCAAGATGGATAACAGTACATTCAACAGGATCAGAAAGACAACAATATAACAATGCTGGTTGTTGTGGGTAGGGGTTCCTTCTTTAAAACATTGGGGTTAAAAAAAAAAAAAAAAAAAAAAAAAAAGGAATGAGGTGGAAGGACAAGGAGGAAATCCTGGTCCTGATCTTCATATCACAGCACAAAGACAGTATCTTGAAAAATTTCGTGAAATTAATTAACCAATTAATCACTGGTTATTATGAACCTAGCACTGCGTTGTCTTCTGCAGTCATTGATAGCCAGAATGTTTTCTTAAATGAAGAATAACACAGGGTATTGTAGCTATGCAGCAAAAGCTGCAGTCAAAAGAATAAAAGAAGTTTCCAAAAAAAACTTCTATTGAGAGTGGAAGGAACTCCATTTTGCTTGACTATTCCAACTCTTTCTTGCTTGAATCTCTACCTGTGTATGAGAAAAAAGACTAACTTCTAGCAAGTAGTATTTGTTGAGGGTAGTAAACAATGAATTGTGGTGGCACATGTTGTTGTAAGGATATAGAACAGAGCTTATGCTCATAAACATCACCGTGCAATGCCCAAAAATGCAAGGGCAGGAATGGCACAAGCATATATTCTGTTTTATGGGGTGCTTTTTCTCATGTTGATGTTAGTATTAACATATTGGAGGCAGCCAATATATTACTGATTATCAATCAGTGCATGTACAGACAGAAAAATAATGAGCTACTGTGTGGCTTTTCAAAGTTCCTTTATGACTAGATGCAGTGACACAGAGCTGGGACCTGTCGGCATGAGATTCCCAGAGTCACCAGAACAAAACCCTACATTGCCTGTCCTGGGGGTGCCCTTCAGCAGTAGTGCCTTCATGGGCTGGCCTGCTCATGGCAGCGTGTACCAGGATGTTCCATGCTCTGCCCAGTGCAAGCTTTGACTCATTCCAAACCTAGGAGTTAATTTTGACAATATTAATTAATTCAATGTAATTTAGAATAATTTAGAATAATAAAATAATAATTTTGTTTGTTTCATTCTAAATGGATTCTTGAACTTCTCCTAATTTTTTTACTAGCTTTCAATTTTTCGCCAGTGTTGCCATATTGCTTGCACTGGATCTGGCCTTTCACCAAGAGCAAGACAGGTTAACACTACTCCGAATAGTGGTAAAAATGATGCACTGTACTGAATCACACAGGTACTTCAGTACAGCACATGGATGCCAAAATATAATCACCTGTTATAGCTCTCTTGACCAACGATTTACAACATTATGATAGTTTTGACAGGACATGGAGACATGCAATCAACATTAGAAGGCTTCATTGTACACCCATGCTCAAAAGCATCCCTCTAGAAAAATATATAAGAGAGATGATTACCTATTGTCTTTTTGGACTGACGTAGGGGGCAAGTAATGGCCACATATGCCAGCACTGACTTAAAATTGTTGAGGATTACAGTTTTCTCTAGCAAAGTCAAGTGGATTTATAATGGAATAAAATAGCTGTGAAACAGTCTAATAAAGAGGTTTTTGCAATAGACAGTGCCTTAACTTAACTTCAACACTTCTTTAACTGCAAAGAGCCTTTTACAGTTAGGTAGATTCCAATGCATCATCAAAATTGCTGATAACAGCTAGTTTGAGCATGAAAAATTATCTCTGTTATAATTCCATAAATCAGTATATCTTACTGTACTAGAAGAGGCTTGCAATCACTATAAATGGAACTAAAAGAGTGCCACTTTCTAGGTGGAGGTAAAGTTGTGAGGGAAATACTTTAACCATCAACATCTCCAAACAACAATGCAGCACTGCAGAGCGAGAAAGAAAAGGAAGAAAGGAAGAGGGGAAAAAAAAAGATATTTTGCTGTCTTGCTGAATATTTGTCATTAAACCAGCTATCCAGCAGGTTGACCTACATCTATTACTGTCTTTCCTCGTTAAAGAAAAAAGACTTGCAAGCTTTTGAATAACAACATATTAAGTCTGCATCCAATTCAAATGGAAAAGATTACAAAACCAAACCTGTTTAAAACATTCAAACCATATTTATCCACTTCCATCATTCTTTCCATATTCAGTTCATTTTTTCTTGCCAAAACAAAACTGTTATGCAAGTTTTTATGCCTCATTTTGCATGTTCCTTCAAATACACTTCTATTAATTACTTTCCCTCTACCTTCCAAATTTAGCTGATGTCACTTTACTTTTTTAGCCCCAAACACTTTTTGCAGTCTGCTGTTTTTCATTTTTTTTTAATTGGTTCCTACTAGAAATTTACAAACAATGCATTTGGCTAGAAATTACATGCATTTTTAAACAACAGCAAGGAAATTAGCCCATCCCTAGGGATCACAAAGGAAGTGCTGCAGCATTTGCAAGGCCCAGGCAGCAGGTTCTACATGGCTGCAATCAGGATCTGTCTCCTCAGACATCCTTTTGAGTCACACTACCCGTCACCCAATATTACCAGCTTTTTCCAAATGTAATACTTGTTTTCAGCCCTTGGAGATGAACACCGAAAGCACTAAACAAATGACATTAATTAGCAATAAGCCTAGGTGGATATAGCTGAGGAGGACGGAAAGGGTCACCAATACATTTATAAGTGTTTTGAGTTCAGTTTGGCTTATATAATTCAGAAAATGAAAAGCTTCACTCTGAAATTATATAAGCTTATAAAAAAGACATAGCTTGTGGTTCAGGCTAGGACTGCCTCTGCCAGAAGTCAGAGGTCCTGAGAAATCTCTTAGAAAATTCATGCCTTGGGCTGACACTGTCAATGTGTTCTTTCTCAGATACCCATCCCATTTCAGTGAGGCAGGAGGTCAGACGGGTGTCTTCAAAGAACATATTTTGTGAGAACAATATTTTGTGTCTCTTTGCACAGGAGTTTGAGACTATACTAATAGCAGATAAATGAACTTCTCACAAATCCTCCCACTTTGAGTGTAACCTGAGTAACTTTCTTCCTATCAAAACAAGAATGCAAAGAAAAGACATGAAGTCTTTGAATGTTTTCACTTCCTTATAGTGCAAAGGCTTATAATATATTGAGTTTTAGGGGCAAAAGCATAAGTCACTGGTATTTCTGCTCCGTTTGAAACTGGGGCTACTAGAGATAATACATTCTGAGTCAGACTGAATCCTGATTTGTATTTGAAAGTCTGATTTTCAGTAGAGTCTTTATACAAACACAAGATTATGTTCACTAAAGTGCTAACATAATCAGCATGAAGATCTTGGCTGGTCCTGTGTTGGTAAGCAGCTACGCTGCAATGACAGACTAGTCAGTGTTTCCTCTCTGCTTGCTTAATTCATTTTTGTAGACATTGCCATGCTTCCTGGAGAACAGCAATGTGTTTTTAGCGCTTCAGGCAATATTTGATTCCCTGTTTGTTGTGGGAAAACTAGTTATCTCCTCGTGAAGGAGGAAGACATGAGTCACTGCGTGGATCTAAGCAATTAATTTTGTCTCCCCATCAGAGACTGGTCAGACTGCTATTCCCAGTGAAATTAAGACTTGTTGTAGCCTCTACCCCAATTAGTCGAGGTTTCAATTGCCATTAAAGAGTATGAGAGTTTGTTTACAAAAGGAAAAGAGTTGGCTTAAGATTCAAGTATGATCCTACACTAATACTACAGGGACATCACAAGGCCCTGCTGTGAGTCTGTTCTCGGCCATGAGGTCACAAGGCCCCGCTGTGACACTGTGCTGGGCCATGGGTTACAACAAGTGCTGTGATGCTGCTCCAGCCGGTGCGTTCACAAGCAAGGCCCTACTATGACTTTGTGCTGGGCTGTGGATTCACAAGGCCCTACTATGACTTTGTGCTTGGCCATGGGTTCATGAGGCCCTACTATAACTCTGTGCTGCGCTGTGGGTTCACAAGGCCCTACTATGACTCTGCGCTGGGCCATGAGGTTACAGCACTGCACTGTGACATTACATCGGGCTGTGAGGTCACAAGGCCCCGCTGTGTCACCGTGCCAGGCTGTGAGGTGACAAAGCCCTGCTGTGACTCTGTTCTGGTCAATGAGGTTACAACCTGTGCTGTGACAGTGTGCCAGGCAGTGAAACCACAAGGCCCGCTGTGACCGTGTGCTGGGCCGTGGGGGTACAACTCCATTCTGTGAAGCTGTGCTGGGATGTGAGTTCACAAGGCCCTGTTACGACTGTGTTCTGGGCCATGATGTTACAAAGCCATGCTGTGACACCATGCCAGCACAAGAGGACACAAGGCCCCACAGTTACACTATGCCAGGCTGTGAGATCACAAGGCCCTGCTCTGATTCTCTTCTAGGCCATGATTTTAAAAAGGCTACTCATATCTCTTCAGTGCCACATTATGAAAGAATGTGATTAAACTCAATCAACTTCACCTCTGACAATATAATGTAACAGTAAATAATATAAAGGCAACAACCCGTGATTAATAAATATCTGAAAATATATTTATCTGTGCCACTGCAAAATAGCACTCAAAACACAAATTAAAATGTTTAATTGAAGCCGCAATAGTCATTTTTGGAAAGTACAACATTAAAGTGCTCAAAATATCAAGGGAAGCCAAGACACCTGAATGAGAAGCCAGTTGAGGGAAGGAAATGTCCCATTCTACTCTGTGCTCAGACCTCACCTCGAGTACAGTATGCAGGCTTTGGCACCACAGTATAAGAAGGCCATAAAACTGTTAGACAGCATCCAAAGGAGGGCTATGAAGGTGATGAAGAGTCTAGAGGGCAAGACACATGAGGAGCAGCTGAGGTCCCTTGGTTTGCTCAGCCCAGAGCAGAGGCTGAGGGGAGGCCTCATGGCGGCCTGCAGCTCCCTCACGAGGGGAGCGGAGGGGCAGGCGCTGAGCTCTGCTCTCTGGGGACAGCGACAGGACCCGAGGGAACAGCATGGAGCTGGGACAGGGGAGGGTCAGGCTGGGTGTTAGGGAAAGGTTCTGCACCCAGAGGGTGGTCGGGCACAGGGACAGGCTCCCCAGGGACATGGTCACGGCCACGAGCCTGCCGGAGTTCAAGAAGCATTCAGACAACGCTCTCAGACATAGGGTCTGGGTTTTGGGTGGCCCTGTGCAGACCCAGGAGTTGGACTTGATGATCCTTGTGGGTCCCTTCCAACTCAGGATATTCTATGATTCTTTAAGAAAGTGAAGCTTTAAAGTTCTTAGAAGGTTGAGGAGTACGTGGTAACTACATAAACATATCCTCACGTGCACATATGTTGGGCCTCAAGACATTTAGGAACCCAATTCTAAACAACAACTTCAGCTGCCATTACAAGTAATACTGAAGTCATAGCAAATTCAAAAGCAATTTTGATTTTCTTTTCTCAAGTGACACCATATAGCTCTGGGATAAATTACTTTCAGGTGCTTTAAATGTAATTTAAAACATACCACTCGTGATAAACAAAACATTATTGTTTATGAATGTTTTATAATGATATTCTGGAAAAATACATCTTTGCTCAGATGATAGCAAAAAAGAAAGAAAGACTGAAAAAAAATTCTCTGGAATAGTAATACTTGCCAGGTTACTGGCATTAGGTCACAAGATTGCAACAACCATTGTTTCTTAACACTCTGCAATACAGTCAAGAAAATGACAACAACCTAAAATATCTTCAACAACTCCAAAAATTATTCTGTTTTATTAAAATATTAATAACTGAAACTTACTTCCCAAAATGGATTAAACGTGATTTGCATATCTGCTAAAATCTGCAGTAGCTGGGAATATAGAAAGAACAAATAAAGAGAAATTAGACTTACCAAGTTTTGTACCACTGTATTCACCTCAATGAAAATACTGATAGCACCGAAGATCTCAATGGAAAAATTCAATTTTTCAAAGCATTACTAAAATACGTGAAAGTCAGCAAGTAAGAGTAAGATTTTAAACATTTTCCTATGAAAGAAATTCTCACTTCATCAGGAGTGAAGCTGCAGTGAAATACAAGTTTGCCGTGAGAAGCAGCACTGCCCAGAGCAGCTCTGGAGATGATTTGGGGGAAAACCACAAGGTATTTTGTTCTTTTGTCTGGGGAAGTAGAAGCCAGGGCCCTCCTGCTCTGCCCTTGCCCAGGGCTGGCAGAAGGGACGCTTTCAGTGTCTCCCTGCGCCCTCCCCAGGTAGGCTGCACCTGGGGCAGAGGAGACAGTGAAACAGGGGAAGGTAATAAAATGTCTGGTTGTATCACCTCCCAGAAAAACACCCTTGCTTTTCTTAATGGGGAGCACCAGTACCAGTGCCAAGGAGGGTAACAGCATAACACAGCACCATTTATTCTTGGCTCCTTACAAGAGAATGCAGGAAACTCATTTGATTACAGGCAGCTCTGCACTTTATTGCACTTGATTTCTTTCTTATTCATGAATCGATGAATAAATTCAACTTCCCAATATCATGAGAACAATCCCAAGAACACTTCAGAACTAAAGCAGTCGCGTGATATAGCTGAGATATATCTTTAGCAGCCACAACATTGTGCTGATAGAGACTGAGTATAGACATGCCCTTTAAAGCCTGAAGGGAGGAGAAGCACTGATGTTTCTGTTTATGAAATTAATAGGTCCAAACAGCGTAGCACACTGAGACATCAGGCTATTAGCAGGAGCCCTGCTGGCAGCCCATTTAGAAGAAGAAAAAAAAAAAAGTAAACAACACATAACTGTGACAGCCGATTAGGTTGAGGGTTTTTCTTTTTTCTTTTCCTTTTTAAAGTATATAGAGAACTCAGCAATCTATTTCAATGATTGCTTTCTCCAAGCCTAAAAATAATATACAGTCCCATATGTCTGTACTTGGCCAACAGCTCAGGCCAAACGCCCAGAAGATGTAAATGACACAGCTCCCTGCTCATGGGGCCAGTGTAGGACCTGACCATAAACAGCTTGGTGGCAATGGGCAGACAGATGGCTGCGTGGGTAACCAATTGCTTGATATGTAGTTCTCCAACAGACTAGGCTAAAATTCTGACATTCATATTCGTTTAATGGGACCTGCTGAGTTTTTTTTCTTTTTCAAAATAATTGACCTGTTTATTAGTAGATTATTTTTTCTACAGTAATGACCAGAATTTGGGGAAAATGCTTTATGGTGGTGAAGTACCAAAAAGAAAATACACAAAACTGATCACCAGATGTCACTGTCTCGTCATTCCAATACGGCCAAAAAATATAAATCTGTCAGCAGAAAACAAATGAACAGGCACACAACCAAGAGAGAGGAGAAAAACTGGAATATGAAGAAGAGACAGACTACTTTTTCCTGTCCTTGGTAGATGTCATTCATTACCTTATGGTTTTAGAAACTTAGGGCTCTCAGTGACACTGGTGTGAGACAGGTCTTTACAGTCAAGATAACCATCTCGGATGGCTTCTGAGTAGCTTCTTCCATTGCATGTCTTTTAGGAAAAAAACAAACAAACAAAACAATTTTTGTGTATATATATATATAGGGCTAGAGGTCTCAGGGACTGCTAATGTTGAAGGAACTTCATCAGGAGAGATGGTTATGCTGTCACGTTGTCCTGGGGCACGCTGTGGTTCACATCACAGGCTTTCTGGGGCAAGGGCTGAGCTCTCTGGGGTTTTGAACACTAGTGCCTTCCATGAGAGGAACATTTTATGTGGCAGAATTGAAACCCCAGGTATGTGACTTTGAGATCTTGGGTATTCTTTCCACCGTTTTGGAAGGTGTTGTATAATGCTTTCAAAGACACAGGGCATAGGATAACTGGGACTATTAGCTTGAAATCGGCAGCCTAGAAATTTGAGTGGACGTCTATTTGCTTTTATCTTAGATAATGTGGTCAAATTCACACTGAGAATTTCTAAAGTATCTATTCAGGCAGCAGGTTCTTTGGGGAAAGGAAATGGTTCTTCCCGTTATTTAAGAGCAGCATGCTCACAACCCCTTCCTACCTGTCCCACAGATGAAATGACTCATTTTATTTGAGCTAAGAATATGTCTTCTACGTAACTGCTATACCAGGCGGGGGGCTCTTTATGCTAAGTGCTTTGCAAACACAGGGTAAAGACACTCACTCTGATCAGTGCCTTGGAACTTGAACGCAAAAGGCAGAGAAAAAGGATTTTTAATCTTTTAAAAAGAATGAAGGAATACAGAGCAGGAAGGGTAGCGGTCACATTTCCAAAAGCGATCATCAATTAACACATCTTTTCTGTTTCCAATTATTTTAAAGTGTCTGTCCTTTAGCAATCTCACCAAGATCATATAGCACCTCCTCATTAAAACTGACAAGTTTTAATGGGAATTCCAAGTCCCATAATATGTCATCTACTTTTAATACAGTCTTTTATATTTGAAAATCTCAAAATGATTTAAACCAAAGCCAAAGATTTAATGTCCATTTAAAAAGTGGGGTTTCTGAGACTTCCAACCAATTTGCCTACCATGACCTAGAAGACCGAGTGCAGAGCTGGGGATTGAATCCAGTTTTCCTGGCTCTGCATCTACTGTTCTGCTCAGACCAGCCCCACTGACAAGTCATAACTTTATCTTCCAGAATAAGATTGAAATTTTATGGACTTGTAAGGAAGTCTTTGGATGCTATTCTTCCATAAAGATGGTACATGGCTATAATATGCTAAACTGCTGAAAATCTCCATGTAAAAACTGTGTCTTAAAGCTTAGGATGCCTAGTAGATGTTATCTAATTACAAATATTTTTTTGCACTTTAAAAGACAAGAGGTATCATATACAGAGAACAAATAATGTAATGTCTCTGCATATGAGCTGTCAAAAAGGTGAAACAGAAGCCTCCCAAATTCATCCTGATGAACAGTAGCCTAACCAGCATGATAAGAGAAATGGCACACCTCTAAATGAGCAAAAATGTCGTGTACATTTTACCAACGTTATGATGCATGTGCCAGCCTTATCAGTCAATCTCCATCAATGTCCTTCTCTCACTCCTGGGTCTGCTTTAGAGAAGCCCTTGCTCTAAGAGAAACTGCATACACCTGAAGGGAGTCAGACTTGATAGCTTATGGTTGGGAACTCCCAGCTTGGCTTGATATAAGGTTAAGTGCTCTTAAACGTGCCAAGATGTAGTACTAAGGACTGCTGCCTTTATCCATGTTCAGCTTATGCTTTAAAAATTGCTTTAGTTCACTATCCAGTTGACAGATATATTTATACGTATGTAATTAACTCAGAGACAGGTAGATGGGGATGTTGCTTAGTCACTCAGTATAAGCTTGTCTACCTTGTGTTTTTTTTTTTTTTCCCCTGGAGTTTATTCTCTACTTCCTATTCCAAAGGAAAAAAAATGGTGCTGTGTCAAAATGGATTTTATATGTTTTTACATAGTAAAATGTTGGTTATAGTGGATTTGTGTGATGTTGTCATTCCAATTTTTCAACTTGATCACAGATTTTCAGGACAAAAAATCTTTCATTTATTATAGGAAGTCTTGCCTCAATAATGATTACAGCACCAAGGCTACTTTGGAGTTAGGTATGATATCTTTTTTTGCATAGCTTCAGAGTTAGCATTGGTCCTGAAAGTTTCCTTAGTGTATCTCTGTGAAATGTCTGCTGTCACTAGTAAACGGTTGCAAGTTAAGTTTTCTTGCTTAGGACAAGCACTTTTATAAAAGTAACTTGCACTTACTGCTGTAAAGGTACCGTACGTTGCTACAATTCAGAGGCACTCGGATTGACTCAGAGGAGACATTAAAAAGCTGAGAAGGAACTTAGATTGTCTATTAATTTATGTCTTTCTGGAACGAAGTAAAAGCTTTCTAGCTTGTAAATGTTACAGAAATGCATACAATTATTAGTTTGTTTTGTTTTTTGTTTTTTTTTTTTACATGACAGTTTTACCTCCATTAAAGCCCTGGAAAACCGTCAATATTTGCCAAATGGAAAAGACTGAAATGCTAGAGAGAAATATATTGAGCAATTTGATAAATTATGAGGGGAGAAAAGCCACAAAGCTTTTCTGATTACAATTTTACATTCAGTTCTCATAGTAACACCTAGAAATTTCAATCAAGTTACAAACCCAGCCTGATAGGCACTGTACAATAATATAGGAAGTGACATCTCCTGTCCCAAAGAGATCAGCATATTAATATCATCTGATTTAGAAGATGCAGTAATTACATTAAGTGTGAAATTTGCCCTTAATGCAGCTGAGACCTTTGCATTGGTATCCAAGGAATGAAATTCAGTGCTGGTATTTAGTTACACATTCTCTGTCAAATGCCTTTGAGAGCTGTGGATATCCATGGTGTATCCCAATGTCATTTCAGATGACCTATCTTGTTTTCAAACAAACAGCAAATGAAGTAACGCTTATTTAAAAAAAAAAAAAAACTTGAAAAATTATTTTTTCCTGATCATCTAGAAAGAGCTAGTATCCATGGGGTCTTTAAGGTGGTCTTGTATAGGAAGTACATTGTAAGCTTCACTGAGATCTAATGGAAAGCATCTGGACTGAATTAGATGACACAGAATTTGAAATGAAGATTTAAAATGGCTTAAAAAAAAAAAAAGGAGTAACTGAGGAAGGTGTGTGACGATAGAAATGTCCAATTACCATGTCACTCGGAGTCAGAGAGAACAATAAAAAATTAAGTGGCAAATCCTTTAGGGGAACTGTTAAATACTGTAAGTTTTAAAAGGGCTTAATGTTTGTCTCCTTTTCAATTGGAGTCAACAAAAGTGTCACCACTGTCAATGGAGAAAAATGTGTCATATCATTCAAAAAAAAACAAAAAAAAAACACCACTGAAAACTGTAGAATCACCTACAGGAAACGCATGCAACCTTCCATTTCCAAGTCTGCTAGTACAGGGAAAGTACTTACAGCCCTTTGTGTAATGAACCGAGATGTCAGCCTCAGGTCTCAGGCTTTCCAGGGACCTACACGCAGACCCTTCAGCCATAGCACCTTGTACCCAACTCTTTGAAAGTTCAGGGAACCACTTGCTTCCCAGTTGTTTTTGAGAGTATAGGGATTAAACGGCTTGGAGTAGACAGAAGATGGTGACAGCAACCTCAGTTCAGTATTGGTAAGTCCTCGCTTCAGCAGCACTTTAGAACTTGCTGAAATACTTCACTGTCTTGGGGACAAAAGTAAAACGCAAGGCAGAAGGGATCATTCTGCATCAAAAGGTCAAATTCTCTTCTGTCACAAGAACCATGCCCCTGAGTCCTCTCCTCTGGGGCACTGTGGTCTATCTTAAGAAAAGTTGGGCTCTTTTCCCTTATTCTGATAGCAGAGCTGCTGCTGCACCTTAGTGCTCTGGTGGATAGGAACGTGCTTCTAAACTGCCACTCTGAAAGTATTAATGACTTGTCTGTAGCCATTCGTTCTTGTATCACCATTATCCTTCTCCCTGCCTGCAGTTTCATTTCCATTTAGCAATCATGTTCCTATTCAGACTTCAGTCTGTGAGACTGCATGAGACAATCCCTAGTTTCCTCCTGTATGATCAACTCTCCATTCTCCTAATTATATTAGTAACCTTTTTTTTTTTCTTTTCCCTCCTTTTCTGATTTTAGGTTGTCTTTCTTGAACATAAATGTAGAATTGCAAAGATATTTCAGATGAGACCATATCAGTGCTTTGTTCAGTGCTTTTACACTTCCCCACTCTAATGGAAATTTGTCTCTGTTACATATTAAGTGTTTAATGTACTTATCCTGCATGGCCTGCATGATGCTGCAAAGTACCAACCTCCTTTTAGAGCAGGAAGGTGGAAATTAGTACTTATAGGAAGATCCAGATGTGGTAATTAGATCAATCCAATGTGCACTATGTTTTCACTTCCTTCCTGCTCCACTGAAAATAAATTTTACCTTTAATGAATATATATATATATATATATATATATATGTATAAGGAAGGGGAGGGAAAGCATTTGAATGCTGGTGTCATTTAAAAGTACTGTGAAAAATATGCATTAAAATGTCATAATATTTTCTTTAACACCATTAAACATTCTAAGAATTCAATCAACATAGTCATTGCAATTACATAATTAAAACTCAGAACGAAATAGTATAATTGCTGTTTTATGACCATCATTACATAATGAGTGGTTTTATCGCAATGTCAGCTAACTCTGGATTGGTGTAATTTAAAAAAGTTGTTGATTTCCATAGTACTACTCATGATTTAAACCAGAATACTTCAAAAAAAAGAGGAACTCTGTTAAAAATCTTGTTTGGGGTTTCTTCTTTTAAAAGATCTGAAGTACAAGGGTTCAATAAAAGTCTAAGAACTCAAGAGCTGTAGAGTTTTTAGAGACATAAACAGTGAGCTTCGAGCTGATAAAATAATACAAATGTTCAGTTCAAAGTGATTTTTAATGAAGACGATAAGCCCCAGAAAGTAACAATTTATGGGCAATATATAACTTAACTTAAATCAGCAGTTCAATCATGGAGTCTCTGCCTCCTACACACCGGATTACGTGCTGTGCATCTCAAGATCTGAAGCATAAAAAGCACAACCCAAGGAAGAGGAGAAAAAAAAATCTTTATGTGTTTATTGTGCCTCAAATATTGGCTCAGCTTGAGAGGCTTTCCGTCCTATAGCTGCCTCTTGTAGCTACTCTGCAACTCAGAGTCTTTCCTTCTAGTTTTCTCCTGTCCCTATGCTGTAACTATCAAGCACTGTGAAGGCGGTAGAGCACTGCCAGGTCTGCTTTCTTTCTACTGTGTGGGAGTTGATATAGGGCCAGTTAACCCCTCTAGTTTTAGGTCTGTTTTGCTTAAGAATAGCATTAAGAGCTCTGAAATGAACGGTAGCAATTCAGCAATGTATACAGATCCTTAAGACAGCATTTCTGGGCATTGCAACAGAAAACAATAGTGGCATTGTGCTTCCACTTTTCCTTAGACCCCATACAATCCCAACTGCACAAATATCCTCCTGTTATACAGCAATCAGTCAGCAATTGTTGGTTGCGTAGATAAACTAGAACCAACAAACCAAACTCTGGTAAGCACACGCAACACCAAGCACAGATCTCATTGCAGGCTATGAATCTGAGAAAGTGGGTAAGTTTTGGAGGGGGTAGCTAGCACAGTTCATCTAGGCTTGGTGGGGTAAAGCTGGCTAAAGTATGTCTACATAAGCACCAGTCAGATCTTTGACTGATGTGCAAATGCATTTTTGGACCATCTCTTTCACTGTCACTTGCCAAAAAAGGCATAAGCTATGGTTGCATGAAAATCCTCATCTATTCTCGTTTCACATACTATGCGTTTTCCTGATGTTGGTGTTTGGTTTTAATGTGGCAAGAGGAACAAAACCACAGATATGTCAATGAAAAACAGGTACACATTACCGAATGTCTTACTAATGGAAGCTACACTCAAAAATACTTAAAACATAAGAATATTGTAGTATTGGGATCATCATGAATGTTTCGGAATACTTCTCAAATTTGTTGATATTGTAATAATAATAATAAACAATTCACTTTCTATGCTATAGTGAGATATTTCTAATAAGAAACATTACACTAAGGGAATCAATGGCAAAATTGCATTCTATGGGTTAACTAAATCAAATTCCAGTTTACAGTATGCAGGTATTGGGGAACAGAGGAGTTGCCTCTTTAACAGCACCCACTTACCTAGAAGGCTGCATGTGTTCTGTTCTTCAAATAAACCACAAGAGCTTCTTCTATATACACTTCAAGTGTTCCTAAGAGAATGTTTGCCCTGCGACAGTGGGTGGTAAATGCTTATTTATGACTAAGCTAAAGACACCATCATCTTCAGAACATGAGACCTTCACAAGTAAAACAATCTGATTAAGGTTAATGAGTCAATTAATTTTGCACCTGGTATCATGATTAGTGGGTAACATTCTGCACTTTTTGTCCTACAGAAGTAAATAACAACCCAAAACCCAAAACAGAGCCATTTGGGTTAGAAGAAAATACCGTCATCTCTGCACCTCCTGAACTTTAAATCAAATCAAAGCTAATGAAATATTTAGACAGTTGTTTTCTCACCAGTATTACAACACTGAATGTTCCACTGATTTATTTATTTATTTTTGCCAAAGCATCAACAAAGCTTAGGGCATATGTGTAATATCTGAAGGTAATGTCATCTTCTGGGTTGGCACCAGAACATTTTCATTGCCTTAGCATACGTGCAATTCGCCCCATCCACAAGGCTGCATTTGCCAATATAGCAACAGTTTTGAAGTATCGGTATCAAAACCCTACACTTTGCAGAACTAACAGAATCAATACAACAGTTTTAATTTGATTCTTATTGAATAAATGTTCCACTTCGTGGGTAGGGGAAGCCTTAAGATCTTCCTTCATTTGCTCTTTTATTACCTAATGTTACAATCTTTGATGGATATTCACACGTGAATGAACTTTTGGCCCTTTGGCAAAGAATAAGATTAATTTGTATATGCCTCTTGCATTCAATGTCTGTATTTATTTGCAACTCTGATGTCTAAACACACTCAGAAAAAAAGGTCTCAGCAGTTCCTTTATCTAAACTGCGACTCTAAACTGTTGACTGACATAGTGCAAATGGTATCAGGTGTCATGTTCAGTCCTAAATGGAATTCTAGTCAAATTTGCCTGATCTCACTGCCAGTAAAACACTTTAAATCTGGACTCCCATAGTTAAGCTTGCTTTTCACTATCTCTCATCCATTATAGACAGCTGCCTCTTGGCTATAAGTTATTTTAAAAGGTTATTAAATGTGTAAAGCTTTATATTCATATTTAAAAGGAGATGACTCTGTTGATGTAAAGATGTAACCTTTAATATTTCACCCTGTGTTTAGTCAAACTGTGCATCAGCCTACACACAACAGGTTAGTTCTCCCCATGCTAATGCTGCTTGCCCATGAAGAGATTTGACAAACAGAAATATTTATTAATCAACAAACAATTGCTTCATTAAAAAAATTGTCTTTCTCTTAGCACATATTAAGTCTGATATGGAGGCTGTCTGATTTCTCTGCCTTGGACTCCTATATTTTCTTGGGTTTAGAGCTAGATTTACGTCACACAACATATTGCATAGGAGGTTTTTTTATTATTATTATTTGTTTGTTTCTTTTCAAAAGAAAGTTGAGGAAAACAATAAAAGAGAGCCCCACTACTCTTCAAAGCCAATATACTTCCTGGAAAATCCCACGAGTCTTCAGTTATTCTATTGATTACACATTTCAGTTTTTCCATCTAAGCTACATCATAAATTATTTGCAATAACAATTCTGACTGTGAGAGCAAGATGGAACTCTGGTGTCCCCATTCCAGCCCACAGAGCCAGGCTGAGTTCTGCAGCTAAAGACAGCACTGAACACCTGACCGAGGCCTTTCTCAACTCTGATGGTAATGAGCATGGTTTAAAAACAAACAAACAAGCAAACAAAAACCCCTGCATTTCAATCCAAATACAATATACTTCAAAGCTCAATGCCTGGATTTGGCTGTGAAGAGATGCAGCAGAACGAAGCAATGAAGACTAATTGCTGTGCATAACCTGAGTGCTTAGTACATAAGGAGCCATTGTGAGGATCTATACTCAGCATATTTTCCTGTTCCTTTTCTGCGCTGTGATCGGTGTCTTAATATATGCTAAAATCTAGCTGGATCCATTCATTCATCTATCCTCTCAGATCCATAAACATGCACTCCTCTGAATTTGATACTCTGCATTTTGTTTTCTTTCCTGCTTGAAAGGGGTGCATAGTGCTTGAAACAGTACTTGCATAGTGCTTGAAATGTTTGCATAGTACGCAGCAAGAGATTTCTGTAGGAAAGTTATTGTTCAGGATTATCTTTAGGTGCACCTATTCAAATGTGAATGTATAGGTGTGTATTGAGGCGTCTTTCCACATGTCTTCCTACATTTTCTAGCATTTAATAACTTACTTTAGAAGCAGAAGCACTCTATGTAGTGGGAGCCAAAAAGTACATTTAGTGAATTCATCTAAGAGAAATGTGCTGTTAAATAATAATATGTAGACTAATTAACGTAAATGCAATGGTGAGAATACGCTGACAGCATTGAAGTTAATGATCCAGCTGCAGTATCATTTCCATCACTGTAATATTGGGGGAAAAAAAAAAAAAAAAACAAAAAACAACTTGTCTCTCTGCATCTTGGAATGGCATTTTGACTAAGTGTCGTGCAGAGCCAGATACACAGCCTGTCTATAGTTTCGCAAAGACCACCATGTGATTTTACCATGGAATCTGGGACAATAGCTAAAGTCTTGAGTAAAATGTGACAAAGAGTTTGTGTTATGCCAGACATAGTTTCCAAACCTTGTGATTCAATGGCACAGCTTCCAGAGGCCCAGTTCTCCATCCCAGTTTTCCTGTTGCTGACTTCCTTCTTCCTGGTTGGCCTACACTGCTAGCTCCAGGAAATTCTGACATCCTCCGTGGTGACTCAGGGGTGGGAGCTACCTAAGCAAGGTGGTAAAGCCAGCTGCTGACCTATTTCCATTCCTCATCCCCAAACTTCTACTTGGTAGGAAAGTGATTTTAAGAAATGTAGATCTTTGACCAAGGGTCAATCAGTTTTAGATGGAAGCAGAAATTCGCACAGTTTTACTGTACAAAACTACCTCCTCCTTTATTGTTTCATTCAATTTCAGCAAATAATCTCAAATGCTACTCAAATGCTTTTACTACAAGTATAGGACAAAAAGTCTACCTTATAAGAAGCTAAATTCACACTGCCTTTTAACCATGTACAGGTCTAGTAATTTCAACGGAGACTTATTGTTTTACAGGGGTGAAGGTGGCAGTGTATGGCAGATGTTTCTTGATAGAGAGATGACACTTTCAAAAATATCTAGGCATTGTCATTTGCAACTAAACGATGCTGAAGGCATCTGACAGTACTTTCAAAAGCAGGCTTTGAAGTCAGTAGGAAGTAGACACCTAAACATTTTTAAAGCCTAAAAGAAATGTAACATTTAGTGTCTAAACACCTAAAGATCTTTGAAAAACATCCTGTAAGAACCTATGTCCCTTTAACTTTCAATAAAAATTTAGCTCAGAACTGCAAAACTGTTCTTTCAGAAAAGGACCCTGAAAAGGTTTCAGCCCCTCTCCAGAACAGTACAGTGCAGTGCAGAGACACCGAGCCACCGCACGAGCAGGCACCTGTGGCAGTGGCAGCAGATCAGCTGCCTTTGCTCAGCACTGTGGTCTGTGGATCACAGGGCAAAGATCTTGACCAAAAGAATTCTTATGAGAAAAATAAATGCTACTACTTTAAAATTAAGCAGCATCTATAGCCTTTCTTCATAATTAAAATTTAAGATAAGAAGAAAAAAAAAAAAAGCCATTCTAGAATGTGAATAAATTAATAAAAAAATCTGTATGGAAACTATTTCTTCAGTACCTTTTGGATGTTGGAAGACATACTGAGTAACACGAGTATTTACAACTTTCTAAAGAAGAAAGCCAGCCCTCTTGCAAGACTGACCTGGAGCATGAAAGACAAGGTGCCTTCTGCCTAAGGATTCGCTATCATCAAAACCTCAGTAGTAGCTGTGATGATGACAGGCACAGCAGAAGGGAGTGCACATGCCTTATATTGTTTTTATTTGTTTGTTTTTTGATAATATCAGTGGGGAAAAAGGCACATATTTTCCCTGTTTGGCAAAGTAAGCAGATGTGCTGCAAAGTTTCCTAAGGAGCTCTTCTGTTGAATAAATGCTTGTCATTTCTGCTTAATTACTTTTTTTTTTCTCTCTTTTTTTTTGACAAACTATTCTTCAGACAAGGCATAAGATCTGAAGCACGGGCACTTTTAGACCTTTTTGTGCATATGTGTGGCAATGAAGGGTTTTGAAAATCAAAAATTTGCATAAGCAACGCACGATGCTCTCAAGAAAAATGAATAAAAGAATATGGTGCTCCAAGTGGCCTAGAGAACAGAGCAGCTGGTGATGAGCTTTTGGTTTATTTCAGCAGGAGTATTTTCACTGCTAATTGTTATGATTCAGAATGCAGGGCAGCACTTTATGAGCAGAACAAAACTACAATGAAAACAACAGGGCATAATGCCATCGGTTAGTGTTTCTAATTCACCATCTTACTGAAGCAGGGCTAGGATTTGTGTACAGCCATGACTCACAAATCTATTTAGCCTCCAAGATACTTTTTTCACAGTGAAAATGAAGCTCATATGTTCGGGCCTGTCTTGAGCAGTGCTGGCATATATTCCTTCTCTACTTAAGTACAGCTCACTTTAACCATTTTAAGATTTCCTTCCAGCTACAAGTCTTGCAAAAGGAAGGCTACTTAGAAAGAATAAAAAATGGCACACACGTCTGGCCGTCTTGCCTAAAGCCCCTCAATCACAGCATTGCTTTGAAATCACAGTAACTGGCTGCATTGGCTGAGTGACTGAGAGAGGTGGCAAGGCCCCTGGCGGACAGACCTTTTCCTCTCCATGGTTTTCACTATGACCAGACAATTATTGTGAAGATCATACTCTAGAGACAGATTTTCTGGAAATCTCAGCTCCATTTTAAATTCCAAAATAGATGTACAGATTCTAAAAAGTGCCCAGAGATGGAAAATACTAAGCACAATATAAAGCACTGCAATAAAATAAATATAATAATAATAATAATAATAATAATAATAACGACAACACATTCTGGGAGAAAACAGAACAATCAGTCTGTTTTTCTTTTTTCCTTTCTGTTACTTGTGTTTTCACTGACAAAGCATGGCACTCAAATGTACACGGGTCTATTTGTGAATGACCTTCATGGACAGTTCTTCTCCTGTTGTTGGAAAAGATTAGCAGAAAGAGGGATCAAAAGCACACCATATACCATGCAGTCTCACCTTTCAACAGAATATTTGGTTTCAGGGGGAAAAAAAAAGCAATTTTAAAGTTAATTTTTTTCAGCTGAATAAAAAAGAAAACAAACCCATCAATATGTGGAAATAATGTTGCATCATCTCCACTTCTCGTGAGCTGGCTGGGAATCCCAGTTATAAATATTTCACATCACACCCAGGAACTCTTGCAATATATCACAATAATTTAGTACAAGAAAATAACTGTAAGTGACCTGGAACATAAAGCCCAGCTGCTGGAGGGGTTTGGAAATATGCAGCACTCAGGATGTTGTATCTGCAGATAGGATTTATATTTGTGCATCTTAACAACTGAAAGGTTAAAAAAAAAAAAAAGTTTTTATCTGCTAGTGAACTCAGCTACACATACGCAATGTGTATGAACAGATGATAAATGGTAAATATATTTACCCTAGGGAACTCCTTCAGAGAACAAAGCAAACACAGGCCCTCGTCCACATTTCAGGTAACTCTCACAGAGCAAGAAAACAAACAAACAAACAAACAAACAAAACAAATCTAAGCATCTTTGAATAAATAAGGGGAAAAAATGAGGAAAGAATCCAGTCTATGTGCCAACAATTTTACGGATATAGGTAATTTTCTACACAGTGCTCAGTTACCATGGTGATGGACATGAATCAGATTAGATAATTTCTTCACTCCTGAAAACCTTCTACTGAAGTCAACGGCAGGTTTTCCAGTTGATCCACAGTGTTAGGCCCATGTTTGTTATGTTTCCCTCTACAGGACAGATATATGAAAGATTAAATGGCGACGCGCAGATGATAACATCGTCCGAGGTAAAGATGAGGAGGTTTAAATGTTACTTACAGACTGGCCCCAAAGACCGCTCTAATCAAAGGGAAAACACTAATTAATCGCAGATAACTCTAACAGAGCCCCATGAGGGCCTGAACTCCTGCGCTGGGCGGGCAGGGGGCAGCAGGGAGGAGAGAGGATGGGGCAAAGACAGAGAATTAAAAGAGTGGCTGAAACTCTTGTCATGAATTCCCTCTGTCAGCTGAAAGATGGTTACTGGTGGGTAACGTCCTCAGCCTACGCAAAGGGCAAAATACGTTGGCTTAAAATTTAATTATTCAGCTATGAAGAAATAAAATGACTTGCCCTAAATCATGCAAAGTAGGAGGAGCCACATGGTGGCCTGAAGCTAATGTCTATGTCATTTCAGTATTGCAGGCTTCATGTACGGTGCTTGAGCCAGTGTCCAACTCCTCAGTTCACAGTTATCTACTGAAACTTGAGCAACTGTGGGTTTTGCTAAAATCAAAATTCTTAGCTACCTAACTGTCCTCCTTTTCTGAATGCCACTGAAAAGTCTTTACAGAGAGATAAACTGAAGATTCAGAAAACCCAAAACATTTTATTTCACTGCGAATTCTAAAATGAAAGTTGCAAAATCACAATTCTACTTAATTCCAGAAACAAAGGCTCATTATAGCTTTGTTGCTTTTCTGGGAGTGAATGTGCAAAGCACTTTTGGTTGACTCTACAGCAGCTAACTGGAGAATCCCAACACACCACAGTATTTTTCCAGAGATTTTTTAAACCGACCCTTTCTTGCCTTGTTTGATCCCTTAAAAGCGAGTGTCACTGCAGCCCTGGCAGGAGTGGCACTGTGTAATGCTTCTAACACTCAGCAGCCTTTGGAAGTGCATTCCCATGGTAACACTCCAAACCCTGCTGGCTACATCCTTTCAGCACAGTAAGCTTAATATCAGATGCTTGAGCCATCTGTCCAGCGCCTCAATTAACATAGTTAGCTACTGAAACTTCAGCAATTATGGATATTATCGAAATCGCATTGCAATCAAGGAACAAATCCACAACACAAAAGAGGACAGAGGAAACCCTAAAGCAACACTGAAACAGAGCTTATATGAGTGAAAAGAGAAGGAGGGGGACGCGATCCAGAATTAAATGCAAATTAGAACTTAATCTGGCCCATAATTTCTGTCTGGAGTCCTCATTTTGACTGCAGAAGAGTTGGAATTGTGATGCCATTAGTATAAATGGGAGGTGCAAGGAGACGGAAAACCAAGCTGATCACTCGTCTCCTCTATAAATTAGCTTAAGAGAAACACCTTGGGGCTGAGATGGGAAGGCACAAAGCAGCCCAAGGGTTGACCAAGACAAGGAAGACGTCTTTGCTGCTAGGTTTGGATTTGAGCTAAATACTGTGCAGTTACCTGGATTTATTAAAGGTAGATTAAAGTATACTGATCACAATCTAATCCTGAAAATTGCATCACATCCCCTATGCATGGCCTTGATCCTGTTGATAGGGGGTACAAATCATTGTATAAAAGTGGGTAAATGACTAGGAAACAACTCCCCTACATGCTGGCTCTCTCAGAGAGCCCCAAAGCTGCTCCACAAGTTAAGTGGGGGGCAACAGACCCAGAGGTAGTAACCTGCAGGGAACCTGACACAGAAAATGCAGAAAAGGAACTTGTGGGAAGGAGTGGGAAGGGGCAGCGTTGAGAGGACAGGGGCTGTGCACACGTGGCTGGGATGTGTCTGCAGCAGGGGGCCCACCGGTGGCTGTCTTGCTGCTTTGCTTGAGTGCCAGGGAAAAGGCTTCATCTCACCTGCCTATAGAAGGGTAAATTCAGAAGTCTTCAACTAGTTATCTAAAACACCTTAATAGTCCTTAGAGAGATGTAGGCATTTCTAAAGCATGACTTATATGGCACTTTAGACATTTGCTGTAGAATAAGACAAATTATTCCCTATTTCTCTCCATGGACTATAAAAGGAGTCTGTGTGCCTAGCTCAGCTAGAGATGTCTGTGCTGCAGATGTCTAAATTAAGGCAGCAGAGTTCTACCACGGAGTGCTCTGATGATTGCAGTGTGAGAAACAACAGTTTTCTTTGTTTACAGGGGTCCTCTGTTGATAGTCATCCATCACAGTACTGAGGAAATAAATGCTGTTTCCCGCTGCATCCGCAGGTCCGCCTTACTAAGTCCTTGCTAAGGCACTTAAAAAAGATGCTCACAACTGGGCCCTTTCAGAAACAGCAGCCTGTTATCACACCTGAGCTCAACACAGCCTTCTTTCAGTTTGCAGCAGGAGAAATTCTGTTTCCAGTGATAAAAAACTGCATGAAACTTAAAATAAAAATATCAAACACAAAAATATGTATGTTAAAAGACATTATCTTCGCACGTCAGCAAAAGGCAAGGCAGAAATGGATAGACTTGTAGCAGTTTGTCCCCTCACAGTGAGCACTGCTGCACACCATTTCACCCTTCAGTTCATGCATGTTTAGATATTTAGGTGGTATCATTAGCCCCCCATCTTTCAGGTGGCATTTCCATTTCTTGGGTTGATTCTGCTAACCTCTCAGTCTGCCTTTCCTGCCCTGCCTGGTCCATCTGTCCATCCTGTAGCTTGCTACACCCTCTCCACCTGGAGAACATGAGCCTAGAAATCCAAAACATCCCTTGTACTTAAAGGGACTGGCGATGGACAGGCCTTTCCGCAGAGACTCTGAGCTCTGCCAGCCTCTGGCAAGCTCCCTGCAGCCAGACCTCGGGGCTGGCAAGGGCAGGCAGCCTGCCTCCCTTCTCGCTTCTCCCTGCTGGTCTTAGTTCCCATGCAGGAGGCAGAGAGATGATTACATAAAGGCTGACTCCAAGCCAGGTTTTGTCACTTGGCTGGTTCTCCCCGGGACGTTTATCTATTTAGAGGTGTTACTCTATTTCCTTAAGAACAAATAATGAAGTCCTGTTTCTCCTTAGAGGGATACAGGGAATTTTGATAGAGTACCTAAGCTTCCTTACGTATCCTATAGTGTCACAATGCTCTTTAGTCCTGTGCTTTCTTCTTTTTTCCTTTTTTTTTTTCCCCCTGCAGACCGTTAAGTCTGCTCCTTCTTACAACAGGCATTTTTCTAACTAGAGCTATCCACTGCACAACATTAATTTTTCCCTCATTTTGCATGAATGTATTGATTTGACCATAACTACAACCCATGATGTGTTTTGCTGCTGCTACATTCAGGTACTCGAAATAATATCGCCATGTAATGCAAAGCTATTAACTGCAGCCTAATATCTGCCAGTCAGTGATGTGTGTTAGGAAACCAGGGAGCTACCCCAAAGGGAAACTCAAAACATGTAAATATAGTTAAGTGATTCAAATAATTATAATTGTCTTCAATAACATTCAAATGCAACATTTAAATTAGGGAGTTAATTCTCCATACCCACTCATCCATTAGTTTTTCAGTTATTATAAAACCCAGCCATTACAAGGTTCTTTGTCCTGCTTAGCAGTAAATGAGCCATACCTATCAGACTGACCTTTTGTCCCATTCTGTTTATGAACTCAAGCCTAAAAATAGTACTCATTCCCCTTAAAATCAATTTAATGCTGGTACAAGACTGTCCAGCTTCTTGTAATCAGAAAGATATCCTATATTTTAATCCTGGGCATCACCAGTACTGGGGACATCGCTGTTCAAAAATAAAAAACAATTATTGCATGTTTGTGCAGATCTCACGGAATTGACTTGGCTAGAGATGCTCCTCATGTTTTGTTGGCTGAAACTGCAATATTGTTGTACCTTTAAGTCCTGCCAGCTACACCAACCACATACGGTTGTAAGGGAGAGAAAGTGCTTGTAACAACAGCCTGACCATGGTAGGGGCTCACTCAGCTGCTCACAGGGTTAACTTTGCCTCTGAGTGCTTTCTGTGATTTCTTAGGGAGGAATCTGGGGTGCTCCCCAAGGCGGCCTGAGCTGCTGTGTCCTGCAAACCAGTTACGGTTCTCCTGGGTCTGGTGAGGCACAGACGTGGATATTTAATGCACTACCTCCTAAATCCAAATATATTTACCAGCGAGTAGATCACTGTTTGGGGTTTGATTGGTTTTTATTTTGTTGTTGTTGTTTGCACGTTTAATAATCAATGAATGATTTAAATCACATTTTCCTTTGCGTTTTCAGTGAGTGACAGTCACATAGCAACTGTGACTAAACTAAGGCCAGTAAATTGTTAATCTAACTGTACTTCCCTGTGAAGGTCTATACCCATCCAGGGTCTCACCTTCTTATTTATTTCTCAGCAGATTGTTATTAAATTAGACCAACAAATACATACATTAAGCACTTCACTGATCCAGTACAGCCTTAGGAACCATACCACAAACCAGCACATGCAGAAGTTTTACAGCTTCTTACCAAGAAGTCCAGGTTTTCACCAGCCACACAGTACCAGAGGGCAGAGTTCTGTTTGACTTTCTCATTTTCACACAGCACAAAAGCAAGCGTATAATTAGGGCCATAATTTCAGGTTTCAGACTAGCTTGGTTTGTACCATTAAATTGTAGAAATACTTATTTTGATTGGTATTACTTCATAGTACAAGTTCTACTGTTAAAATTTTTAAGACTGTTTTAATGCTTCAATATTTTTGCACAGTTAAGTGATTTAAAAGGAAGTTTCTTGCAATTTATTAAGTATCCAAATAGGGTATTTTGTGAAAATATTAACTTTACTTTTTAAAGAAGTGAGAGGAAAGATGAAAGCTTTCATGATGGTAGAGAAAATATTTAAAATGATCAAAATGTATGTCCCAAAGGTCCAAGTGAAAGAGAATTATTCATTTTAAAATTTTCTGATTTTAATCCAGTTTCATGATTTGTGGACCTTAATCATAAAGTTGGAACTCCTGGGGTTGCTCTTGCCGTTCAAAGTCTGTCTTGCATGGAAATAGGAAGCCTATCCAGAGACACAGAGCCTGCTTCAGTACCGAGCCATGACCTGAAACATTATTTTATGCCATTCAACTGATACAACAGGGAGCAGTGAAAATGCTATTTCACATGCTCCTAACTGGACAGGGCACTTAGGTAGGAGCACAAGCATAGAAAACAGCTGCCCACTGAAGCTGAACTAGCACGTAATATGTCACCACTTTGTATAGCTCTTCTAGTACCTCCTCTTACGTATACATTGACATGATTTTCTCTCTCACTTTCTCTCTCTTTTATCGACCCATCTAATCATTGTTATCTTTTACAAAACCTCCATATTTGGGCCAAAAGGGGAAAAAAAAAGCCTGAAAAACAGAAGCCATTATAAATATGCTGACACCACTGGATCTAGATGTCAGGACAATTTATCATATTCATTGCCTCAGTAAAATTGCTGGTGTGGACAGAATGCAAATTCTGTACCAGTGGAAGAAAGTATCAGGGCACCTGTTTGCATACCAGACAACCAGGGGTTGTAATCACAAAATAAATAAGACCATTTCAGATGTAATACTGATTGTACTGTACCAAATTTGCTAATAAAACCCCACCATGCCTGAAAGCCGCAGGGCCTAAGAAAATGTGCTTCCCAAAAAAGCCGTAGTGTGAGCTGGTTTGTAATGAGTGTGCAGTCATCAAGTGAAAATGGTAAGGCGAACGTTAACACAAGAGTGGGTGAAGCCATTAGGAACCCTGCTAGATGTATGCACAATGACACAATAAGGGCATCTCAATTCCACTCCAAATCCGACAGACTGAGTGCTGGAAGCAGAGCAATGAGATGAGCAAGAGCTCATCTACATTAGAAAGTTTTACTGCTTTAATTAATCCAAAACATAATTAAAGCTGTGAAACCTTTCTAGTGTGGATGCAATTTTACTGGTTAAATGAGCAAGCACTTGGAATTTAGTATTGTCCAGATATATCCCTTACCAGTCTGACTGTACCGCACTCCGGTGTATGTTAATATACCTAGCTTTCTTCCACTGCTTTGGGGCTGCCCACCTAAGCCACGTATAGAGGAAGCATTTGTATTCTAAAACCTAATGTAGGCAGGACTAGCGTTCTGCAGATGGGTAGATTAGATCAGACTGGTCCACTAGAGACACATTCTGTGTATTCCTATTCTTTGATGTGGTTGTCGTATAGTTTAAGCATTAAATCCTGGCTGAATGCTTTCCAAGTTCTACTACTGGCTTCTTGGATGTCCAAGAAGACCAATCCATACTGGTGACTGCCTATAAGGAAGAAAAAACTCTTCTCTTAGGTTGAAAACTGGAAGCTGGGATTATCCCTTGCTGATTTTGGTACCTAATAGGTTCTCTAATACAGTTAAATAATTAAATACATCTGACAAGTCATGCATAAACATACTGGGCTTAAATTCCCATATAGTGTGTGCTTTTTATGACAGTCTGTATTCAATGATTCTGATAGTAAGCTACTCGCCCAGTGTGTTGCTCTGATGTTAGAGATCTCACATCTTCATACCCCTGACAAAAGCAACAGTATTAACAAATATACATTTTACAGCAACATGCAATAACAAAAAGAGCAGTAAAAATAAAATCAGAGAATATAAAATCACAACAATAACCATATACTTCAGATGCAATGTGAAATATTGTTTTCTAGTGGAACTGGAAGAACACTTTATGTTAAACAGGTTAAGAATATTAAGTGGAAGGGCCTGGAATATTTTTCAGAAATTGTTTTGATGGCATCGTGTCAGAAGTTGTCATTCCCTAATGTATAACACACAGCCTGAGCTTACATAACAGGTATCATCTCCAACAGTGAAGACATTGCAAAACTTTTCACTTAAGCATGCTCTTTTGGTGTATGTATCATCATTTTCTACAGCACAGAAATTTCTGTTTGTATATAAAAAGGGAAAGGTTAAAATGTTGGATATGCTTCGAATGTTGATCTCACACACAGATAACTCTTACATGGAGTATACAAAAAGTAGTCAGTGTTATTGCTACAGAACCTTTGAAAACTAATACATTTTGAAGGAGTAAGACTTGAATAAATTAAATGAAATATTACTTTTCTACTAAATTTTATTTAGCACCAAAATAGAATGCAAATTCAAAACAAAAAAAAATAATGCATATTTCCAATTCCATGCTGATAGTGACTTCTTCCTTGGTGGAAAATGTCCATTATGTCATTATGCCTTCACTTCTACTTTCTCATGAGCAGCCTTTCATGTGGTTTGACAGCTCTGTCTGCAGTCAGAAAAACTACCATGACTGCAAGACTACGCATCCCCTCAGCGTGTTGCTGGGAGCACAGGATGAATTAGAGGAAACAAGACTGCACTACTTGGCGTTTTCTCCACCTAGAGATTATGACTAATTTATCAATTGATTGAAAATTACTGTATTAATCAACCATTTGTACTTCACACTCTGAAAGCAAAGCAAGCATTATCAAAAAGTGACCTCTATGGCTTGCTATGATCCACGTGTGAGTATGGCATATCTCGCTGTATATTTTAATCCACTCCATGAATCAAGACTACTCCAAAACTGAGAAGTCCAAGACGAAAGGAAAGTAGAATAGTGTTGAAATCGTACAAGTCCTTTAGACGATCAAGAGGGAAAGCACTTCACATTATTGTTTACAATTTTCACAGCTCTGCTGAAGTTATTATGGTTATGGTAACTTTTAAGGGTCATTTCCTCTCCCTCAACATACAAATATTCTGATTTTTTTTCCCTTCTAAGTGCTAAGGTACTAAACAAAGCAGTGAATGTCATCGTAAGACTAACAAGAAGACTGGCACACACTCAAAAGTCACAAAGCATTTTAAGTTGTTAAATTTAGCAGAGATTCTTTCTGTTGCTGTGAGTCCGCTTTCTAAGTGATCTGTTTTAAATCTGCTTTAAAAGTCAGATTTTCTTCTCCACCACCACCAAAAATACATTCATCCTGGCCTTTTCTCTCCTTGCCTTCATCCACTTATGTTTTAGTTGGGATCGCTGTATCAACATCTGCAGGATCTGAATGCCTCCAGATCCCCCAAAAGGACTCAGGCATTCATCCGACCCTGGCTGTAACTCCTCTTACCTGAGGTTTGCGTTCTGTTTTCCCCAAGTGAAAACCCTCAAGGCAGTTTCAATGGAATAGTATCAATCAGGACTGCCAGATGACGTTCAAGAAATAAAGAAAGAAGAAATTGTCAAATAAGAGGCAAAATCTGACTTTCCTATGTAGGAGTTAGGGCTAGGTGACCTGTTCTCTTTTAGAGAATATGTAAGTGACTAGAGCCTTTGGTGTCTCCTTGCTCCTGAGGAGACCTGAACTTCTTGTGAGGCAACACAAGCCAGAAGGCTCAGCACCTTGGGGGCAGAGGACGTGCGCTTGGCAAATACCTCACCTGCTCCTGAGAGATGTCAACTGTAGGCAACTGCTGTCCCATTGAATAAATATTCAGTTCTGAACCTCAAAGGATAGTGTGGCTACTTGGGACATTTTAGGTTAAATCTGGTTGCTTTGGAACTGCCCCAACATGCAAGCCATTCACATAGGCTTCTGTTATTCTCTTTTGATTCTTATGGCTTTAACTGAAGCAGACATTGAAGGTCAAGAGTTTACTCCAAGCAAGAAAAATAAAAGTCCACACTTTCTCCTATTCCTTTGATATTTAACTGTATACCTGCTATGGGGCAAGATTAAAGATGGCAGAATCAAGATTACTTGCACACTCTGAAGAAAACAGAGCTGTCAATTTTTTTTTATTCTTACAATCTTCCTCCTCCACTATTTAAGTCAAAGAGAAAGTCATTTGACCTTTAATTAAAATGAAGTTTCCTTTGAACTAACTAAAGGAAAATATCCTTGGTCAAACTCTCCTGGTTCCAAAAGAGACAGATGTTTTGATAAATTACGGCCTTCTAAATTGCAAGATAGTAGTAATCTCTTAAGTTCTTATTGTTTTAGCACAAAGAGCTCTTTTTTCATTCCTATTTTCAGGGAAAAATAGGTCCCATTTTATCTGAATCTTTATGCTTTGCAGAAGTTATAGTAAATAAGGGTTGTTTCTTTATGGGGTTGTTTGAAATTTGGTGCGACATGCCGGGCACATGATTTCTAACACTGAAATAATCAACTGTAATTAAGCTCAGGGTCATTTACAATTAGGTTCTGTTTTACTCAGAGAAACCATGCAAACTTGAAAAAACATCAGAATAATTTCAGGTTTGCAATGAAGCCAGAAAAGCTTTGGATATATTCATGCTTTCCTCCAAAGACTTTACACAAGCTGAGTTTTACACATTATGCTTGGAAGCACATCAAATTCAGTTCTAAGTGATTTGTTTTTTACTGTTGTTAAATTAAGTACCTTCTTAAAAACTATGTCCAAATATATATGTCAATACACAGACAAACAGATGAACTCACACAACCCTGCTGATATGCTCTTGAAAATGGCAGCACAAAGCAATGCCTTTGTAAAGTGTCACCCGGCACTTATAATCAATGACAATATATGCTGCTAAGCAGGCAGCATTAACTGCTTCGCTCCAAATGTCAGTAAGGAAATACAAAGATTTTTCATCTAAGAAAACTTTAAGAAGACAGAGCACATTCAGTACCCTAAATAGGCTAATTCAAAGAATGAAGGGCAAATCGTTTCTCAGTCTCGGTATAATTCTGAAGACTATGTTTGCTGTCCTAATATATACTGAGCAGTAACAAGGTTTGTTTGAGCTTTATGCTACAGCTGAGTATGTTTAGAAATTGGAAGTTATAAGCAGAGTATATTAAGAATCAATGTATAAACAGCATCCAGCAGTCACACAGAGACAGCAGTACATGAAGGATTTGAGTAATGTCCTGTCAGGATTTATACGTACATATTGCCTGAGCCCAAAATGTAATTATGAGTCATTTGGAATTATACAATTCTCTTGACAGTCTCCACCAAACAGATGAAAATGAAACAGAGAATTTTGTATACAGGCATGTCTGTTCACAACTGGTTATCATTCCACTTAACGCAATGACAAGGTCCTGGAACGCTTCACTATTGGAAGATGTGGTCACTCTACTTTTTCTGAAAATAACATTAATTTGTAGAGCTGTCCTGGAGCTGCCATTACTGTGTTCAGTCACACTACTAAATTATGCTATTCTGACCTTTTTTTAATCATATTGAAAACCTGATTGAAAAAAAAAAATGTTACTGAAGATTTATGATTCATAGTGGGATCAGAAACTGAAAAAAAAAAAGAAAACGAACAACAACAAAAAACAAAACACAAGAACTATGATGAAATTCTTTTTGTGTAGAAGATGGAGATTAAAAATGTTTAACTCAAAACAAGTAAAGTTCCTCCTGTTACAGAGTTACTGGAATTTTGTTTATAAAATATCAAATGTATATTGCAAAATAAAGTGTATTTCAAATTTAACATACTAAAAGTTTCATAATGAACTATGAAAATAAGATATTGTTGAAATTTAGTTTTGAAAAAAATACTTTTCTGCTATTTTACTACCCATTTCAACTTGGCAGAAGAGTTTTCCTCACAGAAAACAGCTTTACTGGGATTTAGCTCTTTAGCCTAACTTTAATAAACTCACTCAGGATGGTGACAAGAATGAGATGTGTCCCACTTTATTGCAGTTAGAACAGCCACTGGTCACATACACAAAACTACTTGAGAGTGAAAACTAATGCTTTTCATGTTTATAGGCAGATGATTCAAAACAGAGCAAAAAGTTTTTCAAAACTCACCTCCCCCCCTCTTTATTTTTCAATAGATTTTCCAGTCTAGTTCCAAAAATCTTTTCCCAAGGTTGCAATAGGTCAAAGTGATTATCTTCAATTATTCCGTGCCTAGAAAACATGGTGTGATTCAGCAAAGCAATTAAACATGATTAAAGAGAGAGCCATATTAGCAGAAGCACTAACTTCAGTGAGGACGCAAGCAGTGCTTGAAGCTGAACACCACGCACGCGCTCCGTTCCTTACTGCACACCCAATTAGGATGGCTTCTTGGCACTGAGCAGGACTTTACCTCAGCCTTTAGTGAGGTCCTCATTATTCAGCATGAGCAGTGTTAATTGGCAAATGGTTCCATTCTCACAAAATTAAGTTTTTAAAAAACTTTTTTTTGTTGTTTTTTTGAACATTACAACAAAATCAAGGTCTTTCAAAGGTTTTTGTGGATGGGTAGATTAAAGGATAGAGGGAAGGAAAAGCCAATGTGAGAAATGAGTACTCAAGTTTTAATGTTATGCTGTCTCTGATTTCAGACTGTTTTCCTCAAATACAGGCTGTCCACATTGGCCTCTGATTTTCTATCAATTTGGCAAAGATCTCTCTGGTTTTCACAAGAAATTCCATCCTTGAACAGAAATACCACTTTGAATGAAAGCTTTAAGAATATGTGTATGTTCCCAAAGCCGAGAACTTAAAAACTTCCCAGTCCCTGGAAGTATGAAATAAACAGATCACAAAGTTGGCGAAGTGGGAACAGAAGAATTATTGGGGGGGGGGGGTTCATAGTCTTTCTGAAAACCACCTGCACCTCTTGTTTCAGAGTGCAGGCTGCAAGAAACACTGGAGATATGGACAGATAAGCTGCATATTAATAAGTTTCTTCTCAGACTTCCTTGATAACAAACAATTACAGCTTTATATCATTACAGTTGGTATCAGATTAATAGGTGGTTTTGTTGTTGCTGCTGCTGCTTGCTTTTTTTTTTTTTTTTAATCCCTAATAATGTAACTGAAACACAACTGTTCATATGAAACTGTTTAAATAAATCTTAGTTCAGGGCTTTACAGGAGACAGCAGGAATGCTCTGTGCTCCAGTGTTGCCATGAGTAAGCAGTGAAACTAGATACTAAACACAGCGCAAGGCCCAGGTGTTTAATTTTTCATTACTTCTAGGAGAAGAGGAGTAATGAATGGATGCCTCTGGGACCTTACACAGCCTTCACACCTCTCCACGTGATGTACTGTGGACAGCTCTTAGCACTGCACGTAAAAAATCATAGATATCAGTAGACTAGAAATAATCCAGACAGATTATTTACTTACAAAAAGAAAGCGTGACAAATGGAAATATGATGGATCATGGCCAGTTTCTTAGCCAAGACATAGCTTACTTCAAAGCTGTATAACCTTGTATCTGAAGCAACGCTCAGAGACAGAAAGAAACACCCTTTAAAAAGTCTTTAAAAGACTGTGGAAGAAAGAACTGGAATAGTCATTGCACTGTTCAAACGTGCTGAAATCAGTCTGTAAGCATCCAGTGGGTATCTGCAGAATTTTATCTCCTCAGTGGGGAACATTAGGAGGAAGGGATGATATGAACTCACTTAAATGATATGTGTTATTTTCATAAATTAGCACATGCTGATTTAAGGGATCTAATCATTAGGATGAATCCAGGAATAATTCTGAAGTAGAGCATCACTGCTTTATGCACAGCTTGTGACAGCTGGTGCACTGAAAGACAGAAAAACAATCAGCAGCATCGGTATCTCATGAGGATTTTTTTATGTGACTGAAAAACACAGTGAGTTTCATAAACTCATACAGACTTTGTCCACAGACCACTGAGGGGTGTTTAATTAATTAAACATAGCAGTGAAATGGCACTTGCTTCTGTAAAACAAACAAGCAAACAAATAACAAAATCCACATTATATCAGTAGACGGATACTGGGAAGCCTAAGAAAAAATATATGTATATATTTTTTCCCTTGGCTTTTTCTCTCAATTGCTTTTAAAAAAGAAAAAAAAATCTTATCCTATATTGTTTAGTTTCTCTGTGGATGTTAAGACAAATTATAATGTGTTCCGTTCTAAAATCTTCAATGAAAACTCCAAAAGACTTCCATAGGCCCCACAGTTAGGATTACTTCCATCATAAGGACCACTGCCAAAACTGAAGGAGGTTGTTGTTGTTCCTGAAGGATGCAGGGCTATTAAGAGTGGATTTTTCTCATCCCTCTGTGGTCAAGGAATAGAGGCTGCTGTTCCACAACATTAGACAGCTATCTTAGAAATCGGATTACTTTCTGCTGTCACTTTTCTCTCTAGATTTTTTTTTCCAGAAATTGATGCATTTATATTAATGGATTCTATTGAGAACTTGAAATATAATAATGAAATATTATAAAATATAAATATAAAACTGGAAAATAGGCCTGGAAATGCCATCAGGTTACAGTCTATCCCCTTTCCCCCCCCCAAAAAAAAACAAAACAAAACTGAACCATTCATTGACACAGGTTTTCTAAGGAATTATTTTAGAAGATGCAATGTTGGAAATTCCGCTTTCACATTATATCATAGAATCATGCCATAGAACAGCTTGGGTTGGAAGGGGCATTAAAGACTATCCAGTTCCAACCCCCTTGCTATGGGCAGACAAACCACCGACTAGACCAGGTTGCCCAGGGTCCCATCCAGCCTGGTCTTCAACACCTCCAAGGATGGGGCATCCACAGCTTCTTTGGGCAACTTGTTCCAGTGCCTCACCACCCTCTGAGTGAAGAATTTCCTCGTAACAACTTTCTTCCTAAACTACATGGTCTCATACTTTTCTTTAAGTGACAAGCCAAGAGAGACAGCTGAAGCAATTTAACCATTAGTTAAAGTACCGTTTAATTGACTTAGGGTTAGCAATTCTTCAACACAATGAAATAAAGCTTGGCAAAACCCCACCTTATTTCTCTCTTCTCTCTCCTTTGCATATAAATCTAAGAGACCAAACTTGGTGAGGATTTTTTTTTTTTTGTGTGTACACAAGTAAGTTAGGTTATCTTAAAAGCACTGTTGGGATTTAGTATGTTAATCCCTCAAAACTACTTTGGAAGTCCTGATCTAAAAAAATGAGAGTTGCCTATTCATTAAAGGATCCATTCATTATGACAATATTGACTGTGCATTAACTTAATCCACATACTTACATTCAGTTGGAATTTGTTAAATACGTAGTTATCTTCTAAGTATGAATGACTCCATACGCATCAATGAGATTTTCAAACGAGTGTCCCAGGCAAAGCTGTTTAGGTAGAACAACTATACTCTGCCATGGAGAGTATTCCAGACAAAAGGCTAATCACAGGAAATACTTTATCGCAGAAGTTCAATAAAGCAGTGAGCTCTAATAAGCTTAAGAAGTTACTCAAGGAGAGTTTATAGAGGAAAGCAAGGACTAATCACTTACATGATGTATTATAAAAATGGCTGTTTAACATTAAACTAGCTCCATACTTTACAGCTTTCTTGTACTTCATTTTCTAATATAAGAGTGACTTTCAATTCCCTCTGTAGCCCTGGTCTGACAGTATCTGTCTGGATGTAGTCGTGTACATTGACATAATGAGATCAGGGCATTATGCTTTTCAAGCTGTTTCTTTTATTTAGCACCTCTTTGCAGATATGCGTCTTCCTGGAACATTTTTCAATAAAGTCATGAACTTGTGCATTGTATTGTTTTTAGGACAAATATAAATTAGGCATAAAGCTAACATAATTGGAATTTCAATCTTTATTTAGCTGCTTTTCCTTCTGCCTGAGTCTGAAATCCAATGTACAAATTTGCATCCACAATACAATAGTGGAAAAAGTGAAATAGTTTTAATAAATTATTCTGAAAGTTATTAGATAGAGGTCAATTCCCAATCCTTTTGAACTCCATTACAGAACTCTCATTTAATTTTCTGGGAATAGAATTTGGCCCCAGTCACTTATAAAATGGGATTAAACTTCTGGCTTTCTTCCCAGAAGATGGAATGTCGCAACACCCATGAAAATCTGCAGAGTCATATCACAGAGCTTCCCAAAGAAGGAAAAACCTCCTATGGAGTTTGATGAGCAGGATTGTTAGTTCCTCAGATTGCCACCTTCAACTTGAGCCCACTTATTCTGTCATCATAAATTAATGAAAATGCCTGAAGTCAGAAGCAATTTCTTGAACTTGCCTAGAATATGTGGGCTTTCCACATTTAAACATTTTTCAGTATGCATTTAAAATTGAAGAGTGAGTGTGAGCAGCTATCGTTTCTGTAATACCATAATAAAGGTCAAACATTTGTTGGATTGAAAGTGACATTAATACCTTTGGAATTCTTATTAGTGAGGGTCCATCATGGTATCATTTTCTTGGAGAGTAATAGGTCAGCTGTCAAATCTATCACCATGTCTGTCTCTATTTTCCTACTTTCAATCCAGGACCAGAGAGAGTAGGAGGAAATCCAAGAAATACAATTCTCTAAAGTATCGATTTGACAATTTTAATTAAAGTCACAAGTTCAAGCATATGGCACTCCATTACCTGGAAAACCTAGAGTTGATTTTTCATGGTACACTGACCTAAAGAAATTGAATTTGAGTATAGGATTGCACGAAGCATTTGTATTCTTACATAACTACCAAGTCAAGAAATCTGAATGACTTAACCCGTAAAATATGAAAGACTAGATATCAGATGGCGTTGACTTCATACTCAAGAGAATTAAAAACTCACTTTCATGTTATGTGTGTTATCCTGGCCTTGGATTCAAACAGGTCGCAGAGAGTAGTCATGCTTTCAACTCCTGGGCTGAAACAGCTGAACATGAAAGTATGAGTAAGAGGGAGAAGCCTAGCTTCATTTCACTTTCACATTTACTGATTAGAAAGAGGGAGCCAGATGAGAGGTCAGATACCTCTCCCCCATACGCTGCACACAGTGGAATACTTCTGTAGAAGTGACATTTAGTGCCTATGTGATAAATACTCGGTAAATGCCGACGCAAGGATCAGGTGTCAGTGAAATTGCTTTATATTATTCAAAGGCATGATCTATCCCCCCAAACAGATGTGTAGCTCCTTGTAAGAGTCATGATCTGCTACATGTACTGATGGTTGGGCATCTCAAAGCACCATGATATTTGGTTAATAGCTTAGTATATATTTTTTAAAGTGTTTACAAAATGAGAAAAGTAATAAAATGGAAATGCAGTGAAAAGAAAGACATATTTTACATAACACATTCATGCTTCTGGTTTTAAATGTCAATGAGAGCCAGCCAAGTTACTTGTGTTTTATGTATTGTGCATGTTGGTTTAAGAACATAAAATTATGTAAGTGGAAAATATATTATTTTAACTGCAGAAGGCAAGTCAAGTGGAAAAAAAAAAAAAAAAAAAGAAACCAGAGAAAACTGCTCCTGTGTTGTTTGTCATTCAGAAGTAACTGCACTATTTTTAAAACCAGGCCAAGATGCAGAGAAGCTTCTAAGAAAAAAAAATCATTAAAAGGAAAGAGGGGAGAAGGAGAAAAAGGGGCACCAAAATTAGTAAGAAACAATAAAGAATGAAAATCTGATGTCACTGTAGCCAGGGCAAATCAGGAATAATTTCCATTTACTTCAAAAGAAACTCCTCCAGTTTAACATTCATGCTACTTCAGTGAAAATGTGAGCCACAGAAATGAAGTTAAAAACTATGAAAGTGATGAAGTCAGGATTCACAGACAAATAATCATAATCAGGGCTCTCTTTTCTAGGAAAGACTGATAAACAGAACTATAATTAGAATACGTCATGTAATATCTCAAAGGTTATGATGTCTACTAACTTTGAAAGACGTACTAAAATGGGAAAATACGAAGTTAAAACAAAGGAGAAAGAATCTGATCCTTTCCTGCCTTTATCATTTTCTCACTGTTTCCCTGTGTGTGCAGAGAGAAGCTGGGCTTCCATTTGTAGCCAGCTTTCCTGAATAGATGTAATTAAGAGTTGCTTTCTGCTCAGAAGTCACCATTGCTCTAATGGCTTCAGTGGAACAACACTTTTTCCCAGGACAGAAACAGCCTCCTTGTGTGCAACGGAAGGGAATGAAGCTCCTTGCTCTGAAATCCCACATCCAAATCTACATAGCAATTTTCTCAGCTCAGATTCCCCTGTAAATATTGAGACTTTTAGTAAGGAATATTCCAAATTCCTTTATATAAAATTATTTGACAAAATATGAGATTACAATTTGCTCTGAATATATAGTGTTCTGTATCTCTTAGCAGCATCCAGACTCTGAAGTGTTGCTAGTGATAAATCATCAAGAACTCACTAAAGCTGTGACAAAAGGAAGGAGTCTTATTAAGTGAAGTTAATTGAGAAGGGAGGAAGAGAGAGTTTCCTTATATTTTAGCCTCTTGATAAAATATTCTCCCCAAAATAGGACAACGATGATCTAAGATCAGATAAGCCATTTGAAGTGGTCTATAATCATGTTTCACACAATGTAGAGTTGAATACATGATGATATGAATCATAGGAATGAATGAAAGCTTTAATGAAGTGAATGAATACTCTAATTCTCTGCATTATTTAAGTAGGAACATATAGAATATTTTTCAGCATAATTTCTAGTAGCAGTCTAAAAAACATTTGGCATAAGTTCAACTTCCACAGGTCTTTCACATAAGATTCTATAGAGATAAGTAAAATGGACATGATGGAAATAGAGTAAAACAGAGACAAGAAAATTAAGATTAAAGAGGGAGAATTGGTAATCCTAGCAGCACATATGTAATTGTAGAAACATTTCCTTCTTTGAAGCACCCTCTTTACTTATATCCACATGAAAGAAATAATTATTCTTCTAGTTCTTTGGTGTAGTATGTCCATGATCCTTCAGGTTTAATCCAATGGTGTAAGGTCACTACAAAACTTCTTTATCTGGTGTACGTTAATGTTATAGATTTAGAAAAGTTTTTCCTGGTTTTAGCTACCTACTGAAACACTGTAGAAGACTGTACTGTGTATTTAAAAATCCATTATTAGTACCGTATTAACATTTTGAGTCCCTGAGGAGGTGGATGTTGTTGCAGGTTACCCACAAAGAATCTACTTTCAGTAATGAGGAGAGTAACTCTGACATCTGTCAACTGAGTAAATTCTACTGTTTTGTAAATATTGATCAAACAATCATGGTTAATGATACAACTCTGTAAGTGAATTAGACAAATGCTCCCACATGGCTATCAATTTAATTTCCCAGACTAAATTAGCTTCTTTTGTAAAGCAAAACCCTTTTAAGGAAGATAAATTGTTCAGTGACATCAATGTCCATTTCAATTACAGCTTTATTCCGGTAGAGGCTCTTCTGCATAATCCACCTGCTGTTTGCCTGGTTATATTGTAAGAAAATACAGTAGGAACCATATGACACCAACCTTGAATATTTATATCCCATTTCTCTGAAATATGATAGCTGATGTAAACAATAACCAAGCAAGTAATTATCTTTTTGTACCAGCTCATACAGTCAGCTGAGCTGAAATCCCAGTTGTTCAAAAATACACTGATTTAATTCACCTGCGTAGAACCGTGTTTCCGAACAGCGATGGAGGTAACAGCTGTCAGCCGAGCACAAACTAGATGCAAGAATGGGGAACCACAATGTACCAAAATGATCCTCTACTACTGGGTTGAGAAGATATTAAAAGCAGTGTGATTTCCTCTTAGGAGTAACTCATGCATCACTCCACAGCCTACTTCAGGGAAGACAAAACTGTTTGGGGTTTAGGTCAGCTGGCTTCTCTAAAGCAAGAAGAGGGGCAGGAAGGGTTCTAATTTTTCCCCTCTAAAGAAGGAGGTAACACGTTTTCTGAAAACAGTCTCACTTCAAATGTGAAATGCTGCTTACTGAAGTTGGGCAAAAGCTCTCCCCTGTCTTCAGTGCACTTTGGAAAGCCTGATATGGAATCTGTAATGCCTTTTTATTTCTGCATGTTATTTTTTATCGGCAGCAATTTATTAGCTTTGAAAGAGCAGAAAGGCTCCTTAAAATGAATCTCAGCCAAAGGATCATTTATCTGCTCGAAGTTTTATTTTTAAATGTTTATGTTAAAATAATTTTTTTTTTTCCTAACATCATTAAATCTTAAACTTGATTTTGTTAGAAAAGGGCTATTAAGTCTTTCTCCCAAGAGAGTCTTTTACTTGATACATTCTAGTTGGCATATAGTGGGTGGAAGAAAAAAATCTGACTAGGTTTTTATTCAAAATTATAACTACTCTGCCTTTTTCCCTCATAAGAAAGACAGCTGCTGTTAAATGGTCTGGTGTTACAGGAGGAAAGAGCAATCTTTATATCACTGTTCTGCAATGTCAGTATGTATATTGATCGCCCAGCAGAAACAGAGCACAGCATGAATCTCAAAGCCCTGTTGTTACATTATGCAAAAGCAGATAGTAAAAAGGAAGAGGTTATAAAGGCAATTTGCATATTGCATTTAGAGCTTAATGAAGCTCTTTTTTGAAGAGAGCAGGTCAGCTTTTTTTTTTTTTTTTTTTTTTAGGATATTCAGGTGACTATCTCAATAGGAGTAAAGTGCCTAAATGCCTTTAAATCTCCCTTATGGTCCTCATTCTGACAATTTCATTTCAAGAACTATGATGTTACTGGAAAAATGAAGCAACTCATATTTAGACTATGAGAAAACTTTAATGTTTATTTTTCTCTAATTTCCATGTGTCCTTCTGTACATTTGACCGATTTTGAAAAGGCACAGTCCAAGGATCCATGTAAATAAGCAAGGAGGGAGTCTGCAGCACAAGCCCAGGAAGCCCTGCTGAACAACATCTTCTAGAACTTCAGCTGGGGGCTGCAACTACATCATGGGTATCAGATCAGCTGGTGGAAAACTCAGACCTTAAAATACTGCAGCAGTGTCAAACCTAAGAAAATGCTAATCCCTTACAAATGCCATTACTACCAGGTTATTTTGCATAAGGAAGCCCTCCTCTTCCCTAAAAAGGCCATAATGTCTGACCTGATGAGCCTGAATCCTCCATGAATATTTAACAATAGACAAGATAAAGGCCTAAAAACAAACAATTGGACTACAATTTTATGCTGGTCCAGTGTTACATGCTCTGGGAAATTATTCTTAATTGTTCTGTTCTATAGGCACTTGGGTGCCTATATCTATGATTGTTATCTGTATGCCAGCATATACTGAATCCCTTCCCCTGTCAGCCCACTGGTGACTATAAATCCACTATCATTTTTGACAGAACAACCCAGCTACCCAGCTGGAGTTATCAAGACTTATTCTTCCAATAAGAAATCTCACATTAACAGCTCTCTCTCAGCTGAGGTCACGTCATGTGTCAACTGAGTCCAAGGCTGTTCTGTTTGCAGCTTATTCTGTTGTCCCTGAGCAAATCAAACAGCATGTCCTCAGTCCCCTTCTATTTATTATAGATACCTCCATCAAATTTGCAGTGTTGTTGTAAGAAAAAATTATAGAAGTTATAAAGGATTATTGTGAATAATTGATGGCAACTGAGGGCTGGACAGAAACTAGAATGTCTCCTCCACATCTAATTCCAACATTTATTTTTATTCTGAATCTGAACGAAAGTCAATGAATCAAAATGAATTGTACAAAATCATGTACACTTTTCCTCATAATAAACATGATCCGATGAATCACTTAAATGAAAGTATTTGCAGCAAAAGATTGATCTCTTTGTAACCAATTGTTATCTGGGAAAAAGGCAATGGCAAGTGGGAAGGCTGATTTATGATCACATGCAATCAGATCATGGAGTGCTGGATGAAACAGTTACTTCTGCAGAGTGCCTGTCTCAGAACTAATTATTTAAATGTGAAATTATGCACTCTGTGGCTTTTACAAGGTTTATTTTTCATTTTTACTAGCCATTACTGTATAGCCCCCTCACCTCTTCTGCACGCACACAGTTCATCAGTATTGCCTTTTGACCAATTAAAGATTTGAGACATGCAACACTGGTGTTTTCCTTTCATAACATGTAGAAAATAATTTTTAAGTAATATTTTTTCTTTTTAAATTTTTAAACTTTGAAAGTATTTTGGTTGTATGGATTTGTTAATATCTCTAAAGTAGAGATACTGCTGTATATTACTGATGGCATTCCTAAGAGCCAATTTAACTGGGGTGGAAGATGATTTAAAAGTTGATTTAAGGATAAAAAAGTCTTACTTCTTATTCTGACTTGAAGGGTATACTGGAGAATATATATATATATATGTATATTTTATGGCTTCTTTGCGTCCCATTGTCTTTTTGTTTCTTTCTGACTGAACTGGATCAATATCTGCCTCATCAGGTGTCTTCTGAAATTATGAAAGCAGTCCAAATCCTTTTTTTTTTTTTTTTTTTTTAAGGTTATCTGAATACTCTGGCAGGGACAATTCAATCAAATCTGTCAGTATATAAATCCTCAGAAAAAGATAGGCAAAGCTGGGCTTTCAGGCGAAGTTAGAAAGATCTGTAGCAGGAAAGGGACAGTTAGCTTTCTACTGTTTTGTCTAGGTTTGATATGGAAAGGCTGATAAAAGAACATCTATGCATTTCACTATATATAGGTATACGCAACAGTCCTAAATTCTTTTCTTTTTAACGTAAAGTTAAACGTAAAGCTTCATTTGTCAGACAGCAAGAAATACATGAGAAATAGAAGACTGGCATTCTCTACACCATAATTTGGATCAAACCCCAAACCAGACATTAATGTTTTTAATGCTGAAAATTGAATGCGACAGTTAATATATTTTCTTTTTAATATTATCAGTGAATAGTAGGCTGAACAGCAAATTTTAAAAAGGACAATTTTCTTTGATTAATTCAATTGTCAAAATTAAATTAAGATAATTGAAAAAACTGAAAAGACAAAATAGCAGCACTAATTTGCTAACAAAGACAATACCTTGCCATTTCCTTTCCTTGTTTCTGTTGCACTTATCAGGAATTAGCTGCCCATTGGATAAATTATATACCTGAGGTTATCCAAATTTTCTGACATCCATAAATTCATCAATAAAGAAATCATATATGGACACACATTATAAGCACATCAAGATATTATAAAACGTATTTTGTGAGATCTTCAGTGAACATAGAGATAGCCAGTTCGGAGTGCTTTTGCTTAGCTGAAATAGGTAAACACCACCTTCTAAATTCCACTGTGATATTTGCAAGAGAATGTATATACACTTTTGAGAATGAAATTTTCTTGAGACAGCTAGATAGAGGTAGATATAAATGAGGAATCTGTGTCACTGAGAACCAGAAAAGGCTAATCAATAACAGAAAAAAAATCTCTGTTTGTGGGACCAGAAAATGGTGGTTTGAGATATGCAAAATGATGCAGTCATAAATTCTCTGGATTATTTTTTAGAATTTTAAGCCTAGAAGATTCAAGATCCAGTTCATTCTCTCCTGTTTCCTTTTCTAAAAAACCTACATTTTATGCAACAATTTCAGTTTACAAGCATTTTTCTCATTGTTATAGAACAGAATATTCCACAGACTATTGCTTTCTCCTTTTAAAAAATAAAAATAAATAAATAAAAATAAACATTTTAGTACCAGGTTCACTTCTACTGTAAATTCAAATAACATCAACTGGATGAGCCAACAGCAGTCAAATGAAGTAAACATCTTCTACCAGATACTCCTTTCCCCAGAGACACTGTAATAAGCAAGGGTCTTTTCTGAATCCAGACATTATATTATCTGACTGAATGTGGAAAAATATAGATGATTGTACAGACTGGATGCTTTGCAAGTATGCCAAAACAAATGTGGAAATAATCATTGCTCATCGTACTTATTTTTTCTCAAATACAACAAAGTCATATCCTTAAGTCTACAGAGGTCCCTTCCAAAAAATTGGAAAAAAAAAAAAAAAAAAAAGAAATAACTTCAGTTATAAGCTCCTCCCTTCCTCACAGGTTACTGCCAAGCTTTCTAAAATCAGAGTTTAAACTCCACAACTTCTAGAAGTTTCAATTAGGAAGAGGCATTAATTTCAGCAATGCTTTTGTGTTAACTAGTATTTAGGATTAAACACATTGCTCTTAAATACTGTACGATGACTGGTTTTCTGGTTGTCCCTGAGAATTATGCTTACAGCTGTGGGCATTTTATAAATGGCTAACAGAAAAGATATGACATTAATGTTTTGTAGGGGCAGTTGCAACTGACAGTGTACAAGACAGCAGTCCCAGATACCCTAAATATGTATCATGTAATCATTTTAGGACTGATGGAACTGTAACATTTTCAGAATTTAGATACGGACCTAGATCACAGTTTCATATCTGACCTAAATAAGTATAATAGATCAAATTAAATCTCTACGTCCAAACATCTGCAGCCCTTCAAATCGTGATCTAATGAACTGTGACCAATTCAGCACGTCAAGGCAGAATCACAAGCTCGGAATATCTATGAGTGTTCTGCAGAGATAGAGCTGTTAGTTCATTTTGGTTTTGTTTGTTTGTTTTTAATAGATAACTAAAAACTATTTTCACAGCAGCTAATTGTGTAAAAATGGAGACTGATTGATATGAGCAATTTCAACTTTTTAGAAGCATTAGAAAAAGTACTGGTAAGATAGGCTGGGATATTAAAAACAAACTTTGCATAAATTATTGTTGTGATTAATGAAATAAGTTCATTATTGCCTTGGAGCATAGCATATGCATAAGATGTGAAGAGTGGAGAAAGGGGAGAACCAAGGTCAAAGAGAGCATGTACTGTCTTATATTTTACATGATCTTTGTCTATAGCAGAAAGCATAAGACATTTTAATTTCCTTTAATTATTTGGGTAGAAAACAAAAGAAAACAAAGCCCCACAGAATAGCTGAGAAATTTACCTGAATCCTTTCCTGTGAATCTGATCAAGAAGAATCAGAAAAAGAAATAAAAGCAGTACGGAAGATTCTAGAAAGGAAGACCAAATATGCCTCATAGGAAATCCACCTGCGTTATATATGATGGGTCTGCATAAGGGCCAGTCAAGGTGGAGAGCTTAGAACAGGACAAAGAATTTAAGTCAAAATGTCTCCTGCCAGGTTTGTCCAGCAAAATCTTTCAAATCTATAAAATATTTGTTAAACATGCACAACAAACAGCATACAGTACTGAGTTTTGTACACTCTTGGGATTTAGGAATGGGGAATATTCAGACTTATCAGAGTGAGTGCCTAGCTCTGGAGCTGATCAAGGGAAGCAATAATTATGAAATCATCGCTGGATTTTTTTGGTGGTAAAACATATTCCATTCACTTAGTGAAACAATTACTGTGGCAGCTGCTGCACTTGCCTCCGAGAAATATTAGAAATGGCACCACAATCATTAAGAAAAGTTCAGGAACAAATGACATACCATTTTACAGGAACATCTGTTTTGGGGAGGAGTTAAGGGGAGTGACAGAGGGGCAAAATCAAGAGAGCAACATCTCATATATAGAATACATTTTTGTTTACAAAAGCAATTGATACGGATACTGGGAAAGCTTTAATATAAATGAATACCACAGTGTCAAATACCACTCCAAGGTGACACTACATGATTTACAAGTTCACAGTCTTCAGAAAAACTTTGTGTTACAGCCAAAATCTTTTAAAACAAATTCCCGATAATTTAATTTTTCAGCGGATGGCTGGTCTAGGTCAATCCGGTTTGCCAGGTGTTTGGAAAAATCAATACCCTTCCTTCCACCTCCAGACAAAAACCAATGACATTAATTCCAGCTCAAGCAATTGCCATCCTTTTTGGCAGATTTCCCAAATGAACGAGGATGAGCTTCCCAGAGACATCTACAAATTTGTGTGTGTACATCCCAATAAAAGTAAATGAACGCTGGGTATACAAATTCCTTTCTAAATGTGTTTGCATCTTTAGAGGTGTTTCCTGCTCTATAGCCATGTCCATTACCAGTAGTAATGGCAAAGTAACTTTGTTACTTTGTTTGCCAGTAACTGGCAAAGCAGTGCAGGGAGCAGTGCATTTGGGTAGGCAATTCCCCTGGAACTGAACATCACGCATCTAAACTATCAATACAATGGTCACTTGAGCCTGACTTTCATGATTTTGACGTACCACAACATACTCTAAAAATGAACATCAGTGAAAGGAAGGTTAATGTTTAATTAAGAAAGGATCTTGATCTTAGTGTCATGATGCTCACACTTCTTGAACCAGGCAGAGCTGTGATACGTATTCACCTATTTTTCATATATTCAGTCAGACAGGTACAACTTTCCCTGTTATCAGTTTATTGGTTAAAAACAGGAATTTCTCTTTAGCTATTCTTGGTATACTGTTATCTTCTGAAAATACACAGACAGGTCCCTGAAGGTGCTCCCACTGCCCTGCTAGGTAACTCATACCAATTCAGGGAACAAACAAAGGCCACAGCATAGGGATCCAGCTCTCAGCCATGGTATCTCAACACATGGAAAATGTGTTTGATATAGACTGAAGAGCAAGACAAGCATGCAGTCAAGTATGCCTGCATATTGGTCATTAATAATCTTTATAAACCAAAGACAACAATACTTAGAACTAATGCACCCTGCCTATCCATTGACTTTAATCAGGAGTGACCTTATATACTTTTAGTTCCTGAATAAGGCAAGCTAACACTGCACAATTTTGTAGTTATGTAAATTTAGTAAAACAAATAATTTAGTTAATCTTGCCAGCAAAATTCCCAGTGCAAGATTATACCCTATTCTCCAATGATCAAAATTACACAAGCACCAGGATTTTTTAAATCTGCTTGGAAAACACAGACTTGATGTTTCCCTTGCTAACATTGTAGCTAAGCAAGATCCCTTGACAATGCCAATTTTTCCTACATGCACTCCAAGTTCAGACTTCCATTTTCCAGAGATTTTCCAAATGGAAAAAGTTCTAATATCCTGCAAAATAATATATGTATATATTTTAAAAAGGCTAACATTAATGTTTTTAAACAATTGATCCCACTAACCATGCTTTCTGTGTTATGGTGCCCTGCCAATCTTCACTGCTACTACTAGAGTAGGGAGCTCAAGTGCTTGAGAAAGGGCTCAGGAGCCCAGGCTTCTCACGAACTCACATCCACAAAATATAGACTGTCTGTTTCATTTCAAAAAGATTTAAGAAATGCAAACTCTTTGCCACAAGCTTCTTTATCTCAGCAGTGCAGACTGCAGAGCGAGGTCAGAGTGACTCCTCACCAGAGGCAGAATTTGGATGTTTGTGTTTAAGAGAACACCAACATTTTTTTCATGTTTCGATAGAATGATCCCCAGTAAAAAAAAAAAAAAAAAAAAAAAAAAAAATTTGCTTCATTCATTTTGCTCCGCACTTTTCATTCTCCACCTGCAGTCTTTGAGTGTAGCTCATAGAATCATAGAACCGTTGAATATCCTGCTCTGTAAGGCACATTATGGCCCATGTATGTAATCCCCTCAATCTCCTAAAACTTTAAAGCTTCACTTTCTTTAGAATCATAGAATACTTTGAGTTGGAAGGGACCCACAAGGATCATCAAGTCCAACTCCTAGGTCTGCACAGGGCCACCCAAAACCCAGACCCTATGTCTGAGAGCGTTGTCTGAATGCTTCTTGAACTCCGGCAGGCTCAGGGCCATGACCACGTCCCTGGGGAGCCTGTCCCAGTGCCCGACCACCCTCTGGGTGCAGAACCTTTCCCTAACACCCAGCCTGACCCTCCCCTGTCCCAGCTCCATGCTGTTCCCTCGGGTCCTGTCGCTGTCCCCAGGGACAGCTGTCCCCCAGTGTCCTCGTGAGGGAGCTGCAGGCCGCCCTGAGGCCTCCCCTCGGCCTGCTTTGCTCCGGGCTGAAGCTGGGCTTCTCTTTTGCTTATTCACCAAGTGATGGGACTGAGGAATTCCCCACGTGTTCCAAGCTTCACCCCACCAAAGGCAGCAGTGACCAGCCATCCCTCTGCTGGCTGCATTGCCTCTGGTTGCTGCCTTTGAAACTTTGGGAAAGACGGTTGTCAGGCTGAGGCTGTGCTATGCTGGGAGCAATCAAGCTGTACAGATTCTAACAGTCTATGATTTAGAGTGAAAAAAAGGGCCCTCTGTGTAATCACAGTCAACGGTTTTGTTTCAATTTTAAGAAGTCAGTTCTGGTTTTCTTCTGAAAGTTTCTGGTACAAAAATAATTTTCTGCATCCCACTCTGAAAACAATGACGGATTCGTTATCTCAGGAGAATCTTTAATGTGTGAGACTATGTTTGTGAGCCTTAAAATAGTATCTAGACTATGGAGTCTCTTTTTCATCTAGTTTTGAAAAGCTGAAATGAGCTGGCCTATTTCTCTTGGGGCTGAAATAATGTGTGCGTCTAACCTCACATAAATAAGATAAGGAAGAGAAACAAAATGTAAGGAAGCGCATAGCTCCTAAAAATCCTGAGCACATCATTCACAGGAGTTCTCCTGAGCTTTGGAGAACTGAAAACATGGAGCTGACAAAGAATGTTGCACTTACAAAACAAGAGCGTTTATCAACTGCTGCATTTTTTTCCTTAGCTGTTATGAGAAAATTCATTTTGTATTCCAAGTTTATCCCATTCATTTTGCACCTGGGTAGCATATTTCAAAGCTACACTCTTCTCCCTCCTCTCTCCCCACCAGAAGCTGCTGGTGGCATTTCTGGGTACAAACAGGAGAGCAGACCTCCCACCTCCTCTCAGGTACATGTGAGATACTTTTTCTGCTGCAGTTCCGGAAGCTTGTTCCACCTAGGAAGAGAGCAGTGAGGCCATCAGTCTGTCAGCTGCCAGCTAATCCTCACAGCAGCATCAGTGGCAATGTCACACTTCTGCCCTCAGTGAGATGTCACGGTAATGAAAAGAGGAACAAACACTTCTGGAACTGGAGAGGGGAGTGTAAGAGAGGAGATCATAAAACAAGAATCAGCCCTGGAAGCTCCTGCGATTACTGCCAGCTCACCTGCTAGGACAACTAGTCACCAGGGCTGTCTACTGTTTAATGCCACAGCAGTTGTCCAGAAATAAATAAATACATGAGAGACGTACCTCCGAAGTAAATTCAGCCTATGATTTATTCATAGCATTTTATGAATGAAAAAGAAGGAAAATGATTACGAATTAAATTATTGATAGAAACTGGGGAAATCTGGACAAAACTGCTAGTGTTGCCAGCCTTGCAATAAGCGCACTTAGGCCTTGAGCAGATAGGATAATCCCTCTGTGCCTCAGTTTCTCACCTGGTGGATTGCAATGGCACAGCTCTAAGCATGCTCTTTGCACACTGGCAAGTGTGGTATCTAAACTACTTGGACTGTCAGCTATTTCTTACTTGGGGTCAACTCTGGAGAACCATTTGGAAAGTACAGGTGCTTGGATTACATCTGAAATAGGGAACACAGGTCTTTCCAGTTCCTCGGTGTGGCTGCGTGCCCGTACTGCTTTCCAGTCTCACAGGAGTGGGGAGGCATGGTCCAGCGCCTCTCGCTGCGGGGAGAGCCCGGGAGCAGCTCCAGGGGGACAGGTGCTGCCTCCCACACAGACACAAACCGGGGAGTCATAGGACCTGTAAGGAGGTGCTGGGGTGATCAGCTATTGTGTTTTGGACAGTAGCCAGAGAAAAACAGCTTCCTGATATCCAAACTCTGGCCATAATTCATTGCTGGCCTCTGAGAACCCAGGGACTCTCCAGCCTAATTGTACACGCTAAAGCCAACGCTGAGCAATTTGAAAAGTTGATACCACGTGTCTGTGCAATGCCTAGCACAATGGGGCACTGAGACCTGATACAAGAAACAGTAATAAAAAGGTTTTCCTAGAAATGTGTTTCACTGGTGCAGAAAGTCCATTAATCACCACTGAGGTAAACTGAGAGAAAGGAGCCATTCGTGTGAGTTTGCAGAGAGATGTCGGACAAAGCCCTTTCCACCTGGCAGAAAGTGAAGTGCATGTGTTGGAGTATTCTCTCAGAGGATGTAAGAAAAGGACATCTTGGGCTTGCATTTGGGTACCTTAAGTAGTGTCATTCTGAAAAAAAGAATCAATGCTAACTGCATTTGCTTTCAAAAATACTCCAAATTACTCTATTAAAATAGAGACGCCTCAGGAAGTAGCTCCTGTTATGCATATTAATAGACGAAGAGAACTGCTTCATGTTTATTCTCTCCTTTTTCTCTGTTTTCTAGTGAAATCCCTGCAATGGCTGTTTGTACAAGTCAACCATGTAAGCCCATCCTGTCTTTTCATTAGTTCCTGAGAGACCAGGTAACTGGCAGTGCTCCAGTGTACTGTTCACAAGCACTACAGCCTCTACTGTCCTTGGTATAGCAACAACAACAACAACAAAATAAAAGAAAAAAAATAAAATAAAAGGAAAAAAGTAAATGTAAAAATAAAGAGGCTAAAAAATACGTGTTAGGATGAACTGATAAAGACAGTCAGACCTGACAGGTGACAATGCACTCTTACTGCCATTCCTGAAGGCAAAAGGGATGGGACAGCTTTTGATGCATGGTCTGGTGAGAGAATAAAGAAAACCCAGATGAGAAGGTGCTAGCCAGGAGCTCCAGACTGCAACTTTGCAGGAGAGGTTGCTAGGCAGCTCTGGGACAGCACTGCCAGCACGCCGAGCTGCCGCTCGAGAAAGAATAACATCAGTGGTGCTGATAACAACAGCAGGCTCTGGGGTTTCAGAGGAAGCACCTCTTCAACAAATCTGGGATTCTAGCAAGAAGTTCAAATTAGGATGGCAGCCACCTCATACATGACACAAAAACAAACTTTAGAATATCTGCGTGCCCTAGGTAGTTACAGGCGTATGAATACATACATATATATGAGATGTTAGATATATTATATACCTCGTTCTCATGAGAAGCATGAAATGGTGTACAGATATATACACACACACACCATTGACTGAAATGCATGAAGACATTGATCCTGACCCTTGGAAAGAAACACCAGGTGTTTTGTTACCAGCCTGCCAGTGCAGTGTGATCTATTTGCTAGCCCAGGCGAGCTGTATGTCTGCTTCTGCCTCTGTCCTGGCAGGCAGCCTGATGTTAGCTTGCACTTCTGCCAGCTCACCCCGCTGAACGGACCTGGGTCCCATGGTGTGTGCTCTGCTTTTCTCATTTGGCAGTGCGTGGTGATAATAGGTAAAACATGGGTATCCCCAAAGAGGAGCTGAAATCAAGTAGGAACTGCTAATCGAACACAATCACAATGTGTACCAATACATTGTACAAATGTATATTGTGTAAATAGCCAGTACTCCTTAATGCCGTTTTTAGCAAGAGTTCACAACTTTCTTTCTTCTTATCTACGTAAATAAAATTAATTTCTTTTGTCTTTAATAGCCAGACTCTGAAACTCACTCTCTTGCTAAATGCTGCCCTGCTTGAGAAGACACCAAGGAATTCAATAGACATGTCTAAAAGTCAAACAGTCTCTAAATTCTTTAGTCATATAAATGTCATATAAAGCTGAGTTGTTTATCTAAGCATCCTTGCAACTCTAGGATTCATGTAAAATGAAAACCAGAACAAGAGAGCCCTTGATATATGACACTTCTCTCCTTTATTCGTAATGAAAGCAGGTATTGTTTTCAAGGGAATGAGCTTATGAGCAAGCATTATGGAGCTGTAAACCAATGTGGATAATAAATATAATTTCAACTAACTGATTTTTACTGAAATTCAACAAAGATAGCAAATAAATATTAAAGGTGGTCCAATCACAAATGCAAGCTTGTGCATAGTAACAGCTGCTCTTATGAGAATGAAATACTCGGGGCTTTTTAACTACACTGGAGAGAATAATTAAATTCAGTAGAAAATAAATAACTACTGTAGCAATTATGACTTTTCAGATTATTTTTTTCAGGATAAAATCTTCTTTGTGTATATTTCTCCAACAGAAAGTGCATTTTCTGTAAGTTTCTGCAATCCACTGTGTGTATAAGAGAACGTCTCCAAACCATCCCTATCAGTGCCATTTTGAAGCACTAAAAAAATTTCCACTTGATCCAAACTATACTTTAAAGTTCCCTAAACAGGAATTAATCCTAAAGGTGTAATCACAGTTATTCCATCAGAACACAGTTAGCAGACACAATGACTCTCATCCAACACGATAGATACCAATACCTGGGAATTTTGTCTTAGTGTTTACTTGGACAAAGACAGAAAATGCTCAAACTCCTCCAAGAAGTACTTGTCATAAACTTCTGTGCCATGGTGGTATAAGGTTCATGTAAATGAAATTCCAAGCTGGTAGACAAAAAATTGCAAGAAAGCAACACCAATGAGGAAGGTGGCTACAAGCCAGCAGTATCTGACATTAACAGTATCTTTTTGAACCTTGCTTGAATTAACTAAACGACACAAAACACTTGTTTGATTTTAGAAACGCTGGTCAATGTCATTAAGAAACAGAGACAGTGACTCTGATGGTGTTCTATGAATTGTTTTTTCTCGAGAGGTTTTGCAAGGATCAAAGTGCCTGTGAGCAATGGTGGCCAGGAATAAACATTACACAGAAACTCAAATTAGAGAAGCCAAAGAAGATGAGGGAGTTGGGCTAGAGGCTGGTGCTGAGCAGGGTTCCCTGAAGCAGAGCCAGACTGCAACAGCCGCTGGCCTCCACTGGTGACAGGGGATGGTCTCCATCCCCTCCAGCTCACCTTCGAGAAAAGCAAGAGCTGGAAAAGAATGGGCTGTTCTTCAGCGAAGAGCTGTGTCAATTAAAATAAACCTCAGAAAGCTAAAAATTCAGAGTAACATTTGTCTTCCCAATACCCTTGAAGGATAAAGATTAAAAGGAAGAACAAATTAGGCTAATCTGCAAGTAAAGGGTACAACTGAAATGCAAATACCTGCCTGTAGAAAGGGATACAAAAGCATATTGGACAGTAAATGGTTTGGGGGAAAATACAGAAGCTGTGTGGCTAGAAAGAAGCAAAGTACATTGACTTGTGTCAAAAAATGCTAATAATCAAAAGGACAGGTAGAAGCTAGAATACTGTAGAGAAAGTACATCATGTGCAATTTAAAATGTAAATTCCCTGTAAATGCAAGAAAACCCTGCAGACACTCTAAAGGCAATCGGAAAGCCACATCAAAACTAAAAATACTGAAGACAACCTCATATGTGCAGAACATCTTTTTCATAATATATAAAAGATAACTAAATATTGCTGTATGCCATACTTATATATATATTCTTTAATTTCTGATCTGGAAATAAATGTGCACAAAGTGGACCCAAGTTTTATGTCCTATAGCCAAAAGGTCTGGAGTGCAGCTGTACAGATCCTTTGTCCCACTGTCTCCCCCTTACCCACATATGACCTGACCTTGGGATGTTCCTTGGTGCCAGAGTTTGAAGCAAAATAAGATTAGTAGGAACTAAGATTTAAATGCATTATTAATATCCATAGATATTACAAAATGTTACACTAGCATCCATCCAACTACTCTTTGCTAGGTTACCAACACACCTAACAATGTTTCTTACCTCACCGCGACCTTGCTCAGGAGGGAAGCATTATCATTGCATTATCATTCCCTGCAGGGAAGTGCTGTATATCCAGGCTGTAGTCACAGCAAAGACTGCTGCACATACTTCTGAGTGAGATAATCTGGGAACGGGTGGCAGTTAATTCACCGTAGGATGTGTATTGCACACATTAAATGTCCAGGTACTGACCAGATAAATCTGTTCCCTCCAAACTGATTCAGTTCCAATATATTCCACTGAAAAGTTCCATAAGTGTTCAACTAATGCTTGCACGGAACACCAAAGACTCAGAAGATGGTTTCGACCACTGTCCCAGGCCTGGCATCTAGGGACAGCATGGGAAATCTCTATAAATCCCATGGGAGCACTCAAACGAGGCCTAGAACATACTGCCAGCATTTCAAATGTCAAAACAAATATAACCACTGCAATGCTGTTCGCAGGTGACAGCTGAAATTGGTACCGTGCTGTTTCAATCAAAGCCCCATGTCTTCAAGTATTGCAGCAACCACATTGCAGAAGCCCAAGCAGGCTTCTGGACCTTACTGCTCCCTTGCTATATCCGTCAGTTAAATGTCCTGGAGAACTTCTAGCCCTTGATTATCTAACTTTTAAAGAACATAAAGTGCAAGCCGATATCATAGCAACATTTTTCCATGCAGTGAGGAGGCCACTGAATCTTTGTACGTTCAGTTTTGAACCAGTTACAGTTAAGAATTCTCTGTCAAAGTGCAGAATTACACACTCAAAAGCAAGCACAAGGAATGCTAATATATGAGCGTGCATCAGAAATGAATCATTCCACAGTCATCACCCCCTCTCCATTTCCTATTAAATAAAGCAACATATAAAACAACACTGGCATTATTCATTAATTTAATTGCTCGACTTACTTGTTTTACTGTATCTAACCCTGGGAGTAATATAAAAGAACTGAATAATTACCGTGCCTGCAAAGTTTCAGTTTTTCTGGTATAAGCTACCACAGCATGAACCTACCATAAAACTACAGATCTTTTTCTCCTAGACTTCAGCTGAACTTCATGTTGCTACAGGGGGGAAGAGCAGTAAAAAAGGCTTGAGAAAGGATTCTCATACACACCAGGTACAGCTGAACTAGCATGGAGGAAACCTTACTATGGGCAGACAAACAATTATTGTTGTAAAAAAGAAAGAGGCGAGGGTTTCTTTCTTACTTCTGTTACCTGGCCTCTGACCTGCTCCAGCACAGCTACAAATGGTTCCAAATTTAGGATATCACATTTGGCTTCTTAAATAGAATCTGTTGTTCTGTATAGCTGGCTTCAGCTAAGTGGCTGGCTAACCAGAAGACATCTTGCTATCCAGAATTGGCTAACAGCTTACCGACGCATCTCTGTCTTCAGCTATATGGTAGTTATTTTATCCTTTTGTAATTTTAACCTCTTTGTGGAAGCAAATCTACTGCTTTGAGCTGGCACGTGGCCAGTCAAAAAAAGGTCTATCTGCAGCTCCTAAGCTGCGTGATAAATAATAACTAGCAGTTACACAAGCCAAGAGCACATTTGCCGGCCAATATTCAGCAGAAATTCAACCATGGAAAAACAAAACCAGGGCATTGTAAGCACTGGGAACACTGACAAATCTCTCGGATCAGTTTGCTTTGCCCACTGCTATCAGTCTCCAGCTTTTATGAGCACCTTTGTCTCCATCCTTTTCTGGCCTCTTTCTTTCCCATCTCTGCTGCTTCTTAGTTCTGAATAAGGGATTACCTTTAAAATTAGTTGCATTTTGTTATTTGGATGAACAAAACTGAGTGCTGCTTGGGAATAAATTTTAGGTTTTCATCTTCTGGGCAGCTCTTTGTGTGTTTACTACAGATATTATTACTTGTGAACAGAGAGACCAGCCAAGTGACTCCAGGGACCAATTCCAGGGTTTTTAGAAAACAGGTTCAATAGCTTTATTACATCCACCAACACTTCAAAAGTAAATCAGGCTCCCCTCTACACAGGATATTCAGAGTACAGGAGTCAGCTGGGCTTGCTTTGCTGTGTGGCTGCTCTACGTTTAAGAAGCTTGAGGGGAGAACCAGAGGAATTTGAATTTGAAAAAGGCAGGGTAGAATTGTGTGTAAAATGTTTAAAACAAAAAAATTACCAGAAAAGAAAAGAAAAGTATGTTGAGTGGGTATGAATGCAACGCAGCTCCTTCCAGGGATAAATGTAGGAGCAGAGGGTGCAGCCAACTGAGGGCTGTGTAGGATCTAACAGTGTGAACAGCAGCTCTGTGAGCAGAGATGTGTGATGCTTTCCCTCCTTCCTAAAGGGGCAAAGACCTGACCCTGTCAGCTGTGGCCCTGCCGTCTCTTCCCTCTTTCCAATCACTGGTAACTGTGAGAAGCAAGGCTAGGAATACATTATTCACATCTAAGACTACTCAGTAACTGGATAAACAGCACATACCGCTGTTATCTAAACTGTTGGTAGAAAACCAACAGTCAATAGCATAAAACTAAATACGTACATAAATACATGTATAAAACATTTGTGGACAGGAAAATCAGTCATGTAAATATGTGAAACAGAAATAACATTTCTGATTCATTTAAACATTGCCCCCACTTTTTCACCACAATCTGTTGGTCCAAAGAAACCTTTAAAAAGTCAATTTATTCTTCAGCAAGGATTAAAAATTCCTAAGTGTGAAGCAATTAATTAAATGATATCAAATTTTGATGACAAAGAACCTGAATAACTGTTACAAAGTAAACTAGATTTAGATGAATGTGAGGAAAAACTACCTGTCACTTAGAGACTGGACTGGAATTAATGAGTTTTAAAGCAGATCTCACATCCTCCATGGACAACAAAAATGACCTTTGGAAAACCAGTAAGTTTCAGATCCCCTTTATAAAATAGGGAGGGCAATAATATTGCCTCTCTTCTGGTTCAAGGCTGTCTTGTCTGCTTAATTGTAAGAACACCAAGTGAGAGATGACATCCTTTGGAAATCTCGCGCTAAGTATTTTCCTCTTTCTCCAAAAAATTAAAGAATGGTAACATTTAAAATATCTTGTATACAGCAAGTTACCAGTCAGTAGAAAAAGAGGAGAATCATGTGCAATTAGAGTTATTAAACAAATTCAAAGGACAAAATTGTAAAGCCACATGTTATTACCAAACTATACATTGAAAAAATCTGGAAAATGCAGGCTGCCCGAAAACCACTTGCTATGTTTCAGGGACAGTTTCATTTGTTCAGATGGCAGAGGAAGTTACTCAGGGAACTGGTGCCATGAGTTTGATTCTGATTCATAAGGAGAAGCTAAGTAAGAATTTGAAAGAACGAAGCAATTTGGTGAAAAAATATCAAGAAATTGAGTTATCTGTTGCAAAGAGCAGTGCATAAGAACAGTGAAACCCAATTGATTAAGGGAAATAGCAGGTTGGATCTTCTGGGAAGAAATTCTAAATGAAAATGAAGTTCTTGAGGACTGGCAGTTATTAAAATAGACTATATTAAAAACTGAAAGTCAAAAGATCCTACCGTAGAGGAAAGAAACTGTCATGACTCTTTAAAGAACTTAAAAATCAAAAATGAACACATCATAAGTGAGGAAAAGAAAGGTATTATACTAGATAGATACACAATCAGAAAAACCAAAGTTAAAGGGCAGTTACTAGTGAGGAGTATCAGACATTGTGGGAAAAGATTATTTCAGTGAGGAGGTGGCAAAAGGTACAGATTATTTAACAGGGGAAAAAGAGCAAATATGAGATGACAGAGAAATTTCAATTATTCTTTGTATTTACTACCTCAGTCTTCCACCGCAGACCCAGATATATTATATGCTGATTTCAACAAAAAGACAGGCTTGCATACCAGAATAAGGAACAGTACTCATATTCAGATACACTTAGAACCTGAGGAAATTCATCCTAGAGCACTAAATATTTTGGGGAACTTGTGAAGGGCAATTAAGTTCCTAAAAAACTGAAGAACCATAAATACAGAACGTATTTGCTGACACATGGAAGTTCAGTTAAATAGTCCTCATTTCATGTTTGGGTGTGAAGCTAGTAAGTGGGACTACCTGCGGTATAAAGTGATACTAATTTTCTAATTAAAAGCATCAAAACCTGACCTAAAAATACAGCATCAGGAGATAAAGCTTAGCTTTCTCTACACCTCAAAACAATGTTCCTGCTTGATAATGCTTATGAAAGGAAACATAGGGGATATCAATAACAAAGCAAAAACAAAGCAACTGGGCAACATACATCTTCAAATGGTCATATAAGAAATACTTCAAAATCAATTTGTACCATTCAGTTGGACTGGCACTCCAGCTGAACACTTGATCATACATTTGAAGTTAAACAAAATATTTGGCATTTTACGTTTACATTAAACATTGCCTTTGGAGGCCCGACAGCATCTGATCTTCTACCTAAAATAAGCTGGCACTAAGCCTTTTCTATGGACCCCAGCATAAAACAAATAGCTTGTAACAATATTGGATTGTAAGACATGTTTCTTCTCCCCATTATGAGCCTGTATCATGCAGTTTGTTAAGGAATCTAGCTTAGAAAAATAAGATAAGTTTTGAGTCACTTCAGTGTGTGGATGAATTATTATTTATCAAGCCTGGCCTACCTGTTATTTAAAACACAGAAATGTTTCTACCATCTATTTTTAAGTACAAATTGAATTTTAGAAAGCTTAGCTCCCTGGACTCCTGATTTTGTCCGTAGACAATGAGTCAGAGGCAGGAGCTTAACTCAGCAGGAGTCTGTCTCTGTGTAAGGAACATATGGAAACTAGTCTTTGAAGTCTGGCTGCCTAAAATTAGATTTTCTTCAATACCTCACAAAACTCTGATTGTGTGCAACTGCTTGCAGATGGAAATTACAACCTCTCTTGACACAGCCCTGGAGATCAAATACTCTCCAGCCATTCTGGTGTGGTTGAATCATTTGAAATCTACACTGACAAATGATAAATGCTTTGCAAGATGTCTTGATTTTTTGATCAAACAGTAGAAGCCACTCACCATCAGGGCAGATACACAGGAAGTCATAATTGAAACAGACAATGAGCAAAAGTCCTAGGCTTAGGTCATTTATTGTTTTGTTTGTTTTGTTGGTTGGTTTTTTAATATGTATATTCATTGCTTTACTTGGAATCTTGATGGGTTGGTTTTGGCCACAGATGTTTTACTTTACTTTTTTTTAGGGCTCAGGCATTTGAAAAGGCAGACTTTCTAAAAATGTCTAGTTAGCTGTAGCATCAGTAAACATCAAGGGAGAAGAGGTTTTACCCATTTTTTCCTCAAGGCTGTAATGGAATAAGACAGAAGACATATATAACTTTAACTTCAGCTTACTTCTCTTAAAACAGAAGGACTACATACATGCTTAAAGATGCTAAGTGCTTGCTAAATTAAACGATTGGTTCATATTTACTCCAGTCAGGCTGTTCTCTCCTTAGTTTATCTTGTGGAACCACTCAAGATCATGCTTGACAATGGCCACTGTCCAATCTGAACATACTGGACAGTCAGTAGTTCAGTGGTACATCGTTTCCTTCAAAGTATTAGTCAGGGGAGTAATTTCTGCTACAAGACAGTACCAAAGCATGTCTGTCAGCTTTGCAGCCACTCGGGGCAAGAAACATGCACCAGGAACCTGTGTAATTACATGAAGTGATGAAAGCATAGTGCTGTTTCTCTCCTTCATTATCTGTTCTAATAATCTGAGAGTTACCAGTTAATAAACTATAGACCAATTTGTCTTCAAAACACACCTTTCCTATTGACTTCTAATTCTTTCATCAGCGAAAATTGACATCATAATCAATAAGATGTTTGCACTCATAGCTGCAGATGGAATCTGGCAATGCTTCAGCCTCCTGAGTCAGACCCACAAGTAATTTATAAATGATTAAAACCAAAATCTATCAGTACAGAAAGACATCATCACATCTTATGTTTTGAGTGCATGCAGATTTGTGCACCTGTTAATAAAACTTTCTTTTGATTCTGACTTAGGCTGCATCTCTGAGGGCGTAACCTATGGTCACTGAAAGAACTGATGGTCAAAATTATTGTTACAGAAACAACAGCGGTCTGGACAGTGTCTATGTCTTACTTCCTGAGCCATGGACACAGCAGCTTAACACATCACAGATGAAACAGCACGGGGAGTACTGAATGTGGTTTTGGAGATGATGAAAACTGTAAAAAACCAGTAAATTTCACCACGAATGTTTATTCCTTTATTTCCCCTGCTTGTGTATTATATTTTTACTTGTGTCTGTAAACCTTCACATTTACACTTTGGTACATTTTCTAAATATCAGTGTAATTGAAGTCAAATGAATACTTGGTGTAAATGTGATCTCAATTAGATTTATCACAAGGGAGAATGATTATCTAGACTTAACAGAAAAAAATCTGCTCTGTATGAATAACTTAACATACTAACAGCTCCATGGTTTTCCTTGAAACAGTTAAAGCAGATTTTATTTCTTATTGAAGAAATAAGTTGCTCATTAAAAGGTGTTTCTTTTTCATGGACATTGCTAATTCATTTTGTGGGCACATTTCTTGTTTGATTTCTTTCTTTAAAAAAAAAAAAAAGTAACTGAGTATCTTATTACAACTCAACACTCTTTCTCTGGAAAAATAAATAAATAAATAAATGTTTTAACAACACAGGACCAAGTGTCAGGTATCTTCACTAATAAAGATAATAGTTTACTCCTGTAGCTTCCTGCTGGGGCATTTACTCAATAAAGCAGTATATAACTAAGTCAAAAGATCAATATTTGACCCTATGAATTTATAGCCACCCAGCCTTCCCCAATATTTCCATGTATGTGCCTAAATATAATTTAATCTACATGCTGCATATTGGAAGAAAATATAAGCATCCGTTAGAAGTCTAATGCAATTGCCATGTTGCAGATATTACAAACAGCAATTGCTGTGCACCTATCGCTACCCACAGCTCGAGCCACATGGGAGGGGTATGGCTGGAGATGACTAGAAGTTTGTGTTGTGCAGCTTGTGTCCTATTTTGCCTCTAATATAGCACCTGTAGACAACAATTGCTCTTTGACCATGAGATCTGGTATACTATTCTCCTTGATGATCCCACTCCTGCAAGTGAATTTTAGAGAAGCACAACTTTCGTTTTCTGTATGTTTCTAACTCTTGAAAAGCTGATTTGAATATACCTTACACAATATTTATTTACAAATTTCCGTGTGATTTCTAAGTGAATCACATGCTGGTTTGAGTCTTGAGGCCAACACTGCATAAACCAATAACTTTCTGTTCACCTTCTGTATTTGCACACTGGAACTAGGGAAAATAGAGAGGAAATTGTACCTGGAAGTGTACATGATTGATAGTGCCTTCGGCCAAGTGCTACAATTTATGCATTATGTCCTACCTAGTCTAGCCCACAAGCTCTGCATAACTCTTTGATGAAGTTTTAATTTACCTCAGGTAGTGATAACATAGTCTGTCAGATCAGAATTTAAGTACATTAAACAGCAACATCATAAAACTTCTCATTTTCATTTATAAGACAGAAATAATTCCAGCAGGAAAAAAAATATTCACATCAGAAACAGGTTCTCATCTTTCTCATCTTCTGCAACAATTCTCTTCTCATTGGGAGCTGCAACAGTGACAGCCTATCTATCTACCCTTCTGCACCTTTCTTTAGAGATCCTGGTGGGCAGCAAGGCAGCAACATAGGACATTACCTGTGGGCCTCCCAGCCTATCTCCCTGGGCAGCACAATAAATTAGCACCATGCGTAATGAGATGCAAACTCATCTGAACTAATCGTCAAGCATGCTTTCACCTCATTAACTCTCAGCCAAATAGATTAATTTAAATTATCAGAAAGCTTGCCCTATACACTCTGCCTTCAGAAGTACTGGGATCACTCACTCAGACAGATCCTAGGAGCAACAGCTCATTGGTGCTGGGGAGCTGCTTTCTAAGCAGTTTCTTAATGATAAGGTTCCAGACTGGAGCTTTGCTTTACCTTCTTCCCAGTCATGTAGGGAGGTCAGAATTAGGCTGTCAGATCTGAGTCCTAATGGCCTCCTTCTACCAAATGATTTGATTTGCAGTGAGGTTCTCAGATATCTGTCGGTAGCCTCCCAGGTCAAGGTTTACAGTCCTAATGCAGACTAAGTGCCACGTTACGTAGATTCAACCAAATGCAATATTATGAATTCCAGTCTGGCATAAGAAACTCTTAAAAACCTAGGCATAATTTTCCTGGATTGAAATGGTAATGGGTTCTTCTGTTCTATGGACACTTTGAGGGGAATTTGCAAAATATCTTGAATAAGGGATGACATATGCACATAGATTAAATGGAATTATTCTTTGAAAACTCATTCCCTTCTGCCCAGAGTTACTGAAGCTGATACATGACATCAGCCTTACTCACAGGCTCATGTCATAGAGTTTACAGATAGACTTTCTAAAGGGAGGAAGTTTTGCTCACTCCCACATGTAAATTGGTTTCAGTTAAAAGTAAATTTACATGTACTCTGTTTTTAATATTAATGGCAAAAAGGAAATATTTGGCTGGACTATAGAGCCCAGAATTTGAATAGACTGCTTTTCACCTCTTTTTTTTTTTTCTGGGAAAAATCTGTCTCGTTTAACATGAGTTAAGTATTCTTGATATGGATGCTTATATAGGCTGAAAAATCTCTTAGTTCAAGAGCTTCCTAAAGTAGCTAAAGCACAACCTGAAGAAGGAAGAATAAATAGGATAAAATCTGACTCCTATTTTTCTGGATCTTTTTTTTTTTTTCATATACTTTTCCTTAATTTCACGTAGTAACTGAAACCATTTTCTTTTGTCAAGCGTTCCCATCTCCAATTTCTGCAAAGTCAGGAACCTACATTAAGTTTAAACACTAAATTAATAAACTCAGCAGAAGGTCAAAGTCCAGTTATCAAGTTCCATTAACACAAAAGTTTTTGATACACAGCTGCTAGTAAAATAAAAGCAAATTTGTTGTAAAATGACTTGTAGATTTTTATTTTTTTTCTGACTGAGGCAATCTAATACAGCTCTCATAAGTGTCATACTGAAAAAAGTATATTTGCTTTGGACTAATTGCTATTAGTGAGAAATATTTTATTAAAAGAAATAAACAAACAATGACTCTGAGAAGCAAGAGTTAAAAACAATTTCAACCACATGTAGTTGATGTTCAGACTAAATAATGCTTCTTAGGAAGAAAAAAACTGTAAACACCAAGTTACTACTTGGGAATTTCCCTCGGAACATCATTTGTAGTGATTTCAGTCTCGTTCTAATTCCACTGAATGCTCAATGAAACAATGCTAAAGGCAATGACATACAATAACTGTGGGGGAAATTTTTAAGTATTACACTAGCAGTGTACTTTCTGGACTTACACAGAAGAAACAGATTTACAGATAGAAATTCTACAGATATTTTGTCTTTTTCTTGAGTTCCAGTTGGGTTAATTTTAACATTTTGCCATTTATGTTTCTGTTCTTAATGTAAGTGATTGGTGTCTCCTTTCCTGAATGAAACATTTCTCTCTAATCATAATGCAGTTCCTAAAACCCATTAAAATCAGAGACACGGTGTTAAAATGTCAAGTGTGTAATCGATGTGTGAAATAAATGGACTCTCAGGGCCATACCAAAGGGTGAACAGTCACTCTGAAGGATACTTCACATGAATGCAGTAGCATTGTTTGTTCAAATACAATAGACAGGAACATTTTAAGGCAGCTTTTACCACTACCCTTCTTTTCTCTTTCAAGAAAGACAATGGATGAAAAACAGAAACAGAACTTCAACAAATACAATATTTAATTTGGGCAAAAATTCTAATGCAAATATGTCATTTCCTTGAGATGTAAAGTGGGAAAGATTCAGAAATGGAGCATGCAGACAATCAGGAAACGAATGTTAGTTCTGATTACTTTTTTCATGATGTAGAAAGACCAGTAACAACCAGCACCCACTGCAGCTCTGAGCAAAGGTTGAGAAGGAGAAATGTGCCAAATAGCCAGAAGGTAACTCTAGAAAAACCTAACTTTGGGATCTTTCAGGAACTAAGGAACAATTAATGATCTTATTGAAATGAAATTTCTGTCAAACAAGCGGAGGTCTCATCTCGCTTTACTCCTTTTAGTTTGTTCAAATGGGATACTTTTCTTCACAGTGAAAAGCTATTAACTTTTGTGATTGCATGGAAAACAACACTTCTACATTTGAGAGATTAAGACATCACTGTGGATATTTATGTAAATAATGCTTATTAATGCATATTATTTTTTAAAGAAGTTGTATCATTTTACACTATGATAAAAGGTTAAACTATTTTGTAATTCAAAGGCGCAGATGAACACCACTGAAACATCTAGAGAGGACAGATAGCTACAAGGATAGATGTATAGATGGTGGGGATGGGGATTAATAGACCCTAACCTTTTTCTAATCAGTCTGAAGATTTTAATTTCCACTACTACCTGCAGAATTTAAATGTGTAGTTAATTGCATAAATGTTGCCAAGTGTCGTACTTTATATCTGTACGGGCTTTATGAATATTCATATAAAAATAAAGATTGCAAATAGGTTGTCAATAGAGCAGATAGTCTGCAATACTTCATCATCATCATCATTGTAATAATCAACCTTTGTATAGCATTTCTCACCCAAGGTATATAATGGTCCTTTCTCTTCAAATTAACAACATTTAATTAGAATGCTTCCCAATTACCAAGGAAACCACAGAGTGAGAAAGTAAAATGAGAAAGACTGCTCTACAAGAAAGAAGGCTGCTCTAGCAGACAAGCAATGAACTACAATAGAGGCAACCTGAAAAGAAAAGAAGGCAGAGGCACACGTGCCAAGCCACTGACCTTGGGCAGTCATTCTCTATCTGCATTTTCAAATCCTGAATAATCTAGCTTCCTTCCCCAGTTCATGTCCATCTTGACTGTTTAAACTGCACTTAGTGTGAGAAGTAGGATTATGACTTTATGTTACAAATCCCTACCAGTGTCAGACTCTAAAGAACAACATTTTTGTAGTGATTCATTAGAACTTGTTCTGGTCTGAGGTCTGAGACTTTATAGCTGGTTTAAGAGATTAGGGAATAAATAGATATTGTTTTTTTCTCTTTACAAAACAGAAGAGAGGAAAGAACTTAAGAAGTTTATACATCGGGATTAAACTATTCTTATGATTCCCTTCAAGGGATGGTCTCCATAGTTTACATTTTAGATAAAATTATCCATAGCTTTTGTTAAAAGAGGTGAATTTTTAAGGCAAATGCTACTTTCATTAAGAACTGATAAAGGCAAGAGATAATTAAATAAGCCTCTGTCAGCTACCTGAAATCTATTGCAACAGTCCTAGGCTGTCAGCTCAGCTAAATAAGTATAGCTCCAGAAATGTCAATAAGGCTACGACACAAATTTAAAATTTGACCTCCTGTGAGCATATGAATATATATCAATACATAATGAAATCTCAAGTATTTCAGAATTTTTATCTTGTCCTTACAGTTTTAAAAATTAAGAACAAATGTACTTTAGTGTTAATGTAAAAAAAAAATCAAAATTTATTGGCCTAAAATTTGACCCATCTCCCATTTTCACTGTTGCAATGAGCTTTTATGGAAAAATACTTAACTACCAGTGTAAACTGAAGCTAAGTGTAGCTCCTACCCAAGAGGGCTCACAAACAAGTAATTTTAGGAGGCTGAGTGGTGGGAAGAACATATACCATGTTAATCCCTTCCTGATCTCCATGCTAGATCTCTTGTTTTGAATCAGCAAGAGCCTGGCTCCTACTTTTTTCATGGAGAACAACAGGTAAGCCTACTTCAGGCTCTCACTGAGTCAATAATACAGTAGGCCATGAAAACAGGATCTCTTGGGAAACCAACATATTCCAACTTCTCAGCAATATGAGAATTTAACGATGTGTCTGGAGGCTAACAGTAATGTATGATAGCCACATATACAGATATATACATACACACACGTAGATGTGCACATAAACAGCAGATATTTCATATCAGAAAGTGCTATATTGAGGGAAATCAAATTTTATTGTCTGTCTGCTTAGGCATCTGCCTCCTGAATGCCAATATAGCAAGTAATGACAAATAGCAAGATTTGTAAATACACAGGAGTTGATACAGTTTTTAAAAAAAAAACAAACAAAAAAAAACAGTAATTTATTCAATATATTTATTCAATAAATTCAATAAATCTCAGAATTCAATAAATCTCAGAAAAATTCTTCTGCTTTTTATGCAGGCAAAAATTCAAAAAAATAGAAAAGATATAACTGGAAAGCAGCAGTACAATCCCCCTTCCACACCAAAAGGCTGGACTTACCAGAATATGAATTAAAGCACACTCTGTGTTAATATTTATTCTACTTCCCTAGAGAGCCAGTTTTATTTATCAATAACTTGCTGGATGCTGAGTTGACTTTTTTTTGGTAGCTTGAATAGGAAAGTTTGGGTGCCTGCAAAGCTACCTTCTAACATGCTGCTACTTGATAGTTTTTAGACACCATCTCAAAACTTCGCTGTACAGTTGTCAAGCTTCTTGGTCCTTTTACAGCTTGATATACATAAATGCAAGTTTCTTTTTCCTCCAAACAAACACGCAAGCAATTTGAGGTTTAATTAAGTGATTCCCAGCCTGTTGTAAATGTAGCAAGAAAAGGCTAAAGATGAAAAATTATACCAATAAGTGAATGAGAGAAAGTCTGTGTTTAGCTGAGAAAATATTTTTGGCAAGTTGTTTACTAGCTCAGCCAGGGAACAGTCTATTATAATAATGCCTGGAGACTGCCAAACAAGATTGAAATCCAAATATTGCATTACTTCTAAAAACACAAAAAGAATGAACAGTTCAGTACTGGTGATTTAAAGGAAACTGTTAATGGCTTTAATCATATGGTCAAAAACTAATGTATTCTGTATAACTCTGTACTGTGCTCTGCTTCTTGTTCCTGTGCAATCCATAAGGATTCCAATGCAAGATACAAATCACCATCAAGCATCACAAATTAGATGGAAAATACAGTCAATAATTTCTATCTTGGGCTCCGAGCACAGTACATCTACTAGACTGAATCATTCAAGGAAAGTTTAGGGAGGTTTTACTCGTTTAGAGGTATAAACAACCAGATCGTGCTCCTACTACGTGGTTCTGCCAATGCCCCCTTGCTCTGATTTTAATACCAGTTCCCAGTTTCAAGCTAGACTTCAATGCACTTCTCTCCCTTAGAATTACTCTGCCAACCCAATGTTCAAATCCACAGCTCCACTCATAGCCTGCTGATTACTCTGTCAAAACTCATGGTAGTTTTGTGAAAGGACAGACGTTTACTAAGCCAAAATTTCCATCCTGCAGAAACGTCTCATCTGTTGCAACAAGAGAAGGAGGAAAGAGCAAATCTGCTTTTTGGTCTCTATCAGAACCAAATCTCAACAATAAGAAGTTTTCCGCAGAAGGGGAGATGAAACAAGTTGAGAAAACATAAACAAAGAGTTGTGAATACTTCTTATATAATTTCTTTTAAATGTTCTTATAAATTCTTATAAAGCTTATTCTGAATAAGCACTTTCCAATGAAAGACTGACCTCTTCAAAAAAATTTCATCAAGCTTTAAGCTTAGGCATTGCACAGCTGTTAAGTCTTTCATGTAACAGCATTTGCAGCGTGTCCTATTCTATTTATGTTGTATATTCCATTATAATGTTGCCTGAAACTATATTTTAGTCTGATTTTCTTCTCTTTTATTTGCTACATATTACATAATGACTCTCCAGGAGCCGGTGAATATAGAGAAAGTGTGAAGACAGCCTAAACTTTGCCTCCTGTCTACTTCCAAATGTGGCATGTTTACTCCTAGCTGGTTCTAGCTGTTTGTTTTCAGCTGCTATTTGGCATACACAGACAGCTCACTAATGGCCCATTACGAGATGAAAGAAGTATTTAGCGATAGATTGTATTTATTTTGGGTGCACATTCAGGGTTCAGAATGGTGTAATATGCTTCTTTTCTATGTATCTTTATGTAGTGAAGGCAGGTTGCTTATATTGTATTTGCATTTTAATATCAATTATTTTCTGGCTTTGTTTGTAAACAAGCATTCAGAAGAATTGAATAGTGGAGTATAACAAACAGAAGGGAAAAACAATTTAATATAAACATTCAGAGGAACAAAGGCCACATGCAGGAAAAAAAAAAAGATAAGCTAAATAAATTATGCTGTAAGTGCATTATTTTAAATGTGACAGATGAGTTTCAGAGAATGCAGTTTCACAGTATTTTATTCTCTTTACCTGAAGAAACTTTAATGCTTTATGTGCTGAAAATCGGAGAGAACATGTATTATTCCCACAAGGAGAGCTTTTTGCCACATGTTACAGTGCTAACTCTACTTCTGTTTGTTGCCAGGTGGAACTGTGTTAAGCATTTCTTTGTCTGAAGTATTCAGTGAGAAGGAAGAAATGCTCTGCCAAGCAACACTTCTGTGAATGTCCAGGTAACGCAGTACAATGGCTTCTTCTTACTGATTGTCTAAGAATTACACATTTCTGGTGGTCAGTCCTGCTTTTTTAAATAGAGACGATCAGCAGCACCAAACTAGGTGGTACATTTAAATGATACTGAAGCAAACCAGTACTGAGTCTTCTCTTCTGTCCTCCAAAATAAAATTTTTATTATACGTTCTTACTTCAGTGAAGATCTATTGTTGCAGGGGCTTTTGTTGAATCCTAGTGTTTCAAATGCCTTGACAGTTTTTAATCCCTTAACTCCTTGACAAAGTATTTTAAGTATATTCTAAACTTTGAGCTAAAACCATTTTCTAATAGAATGGGTAGCAAAATTACAGTACTAAGGGGCATCAGTACAAGACAATTCTATTGTCTAGCAGGACAGCCTGATCAATACAATTATTAAAGTGATGTACTCAGTGTATTTTTCTTGAGACATGCAGTTTTAATGTCAATTTAAAACAGAAGGAAAATATATTAATTTTAAGGACATTTAATTTTCTTTGCCAAAGGAAATAAATAAAGTAACAAATACATTTATTATATCTTGCTCTTCCCTCTGTACCGAGGTCAGACACTTCTATTAAGAAATGCAGGTTTTGCTGTATGGTGACACAATCAATCAATTTCTGTTATAATCTGACAATCAGTTACCCTTTTATGAAAAACTCTATTACTGAAAGAAATTAATCCCAATTATATTAATTTTTGAACTTTAAACGTCATAATTCATTTTGGAAATTGTTTATTTTTAATGTATATGTTAATGATTTAATAAATTCTTAGACTAGAGAAGTAATTGCTCCCTGAGAAAAAAATAAGCAATAAGAAATGGAAGACAGGTCTGCACCAGAAAGGAAACATACAGATTACTAAACAGGCTTCTTTCAAAGAACACAGAAGAGAAAGACCAAGTCAAATAGTATTAATTAGAAAATCTGGATTTTGAGGGTACATCATTCAAAAACAGAGCTAAAAGGTAGCTCAAAATGTCATCCAGCCTAGCTTTTTTCTTCCTATTCTGCCCTTCATCTGGTCAGCTCCATGACCCTGACAAACATTCAGCAATGGCAGTAGTCAGCGTTGAACGCTCCACATCTTGACTATACATCTTCTCTCAGCAAGTTTTATGTTTTGAAAATCTTTTCAAAATTACATCCCTGTAAATGAGACCAATTCCTTCCTCTTATATGATTAGAAAAACATGGAGAAAAACAACTGCCATTCTTTTTCACAGCTTCCTAATTTGCAATAGATGTTATCAGATCTGCTCTCAGTCTTCCTTTTGTCCAGCAGTCCTAGTTCTCATAACTCATGATTGTGTTGCTTTCTTTAAAACTGTCTTACTATTTCCCTTGTTTTTCTTGACTATTAAAAAGCATGTACCTAAAACGAGCAACCAAGATAACGTGATTAATCAAATTCTCCCAATGAGATTTTAACTATATGTTATAAATCTTCCTGTAAATTATTTTACTGTTGGATTGCTGCCAGTTATGTACCATATTTTAGAAAGATTATTCTGTAAGAACATTTTAAATCACTTGATGACAGTCTTTTATTATATACACTTTTAAACCTTTATTTAATAATTTATATCTGGATATTAATTATTCAGCAGGTTATTTCAACCACACAGTTTTCATGAAAACTATTAATTGGATAAATTCTGCCTTTAGTGTGTCAGGGATGTAATACAGTACTAGCCACCTTCTCTCAGATGCATCGCTCTACAAGCAGATAAATACCTGTTTGACAAATGTATGTTAAGAACAAGCTTAGAAGAAATTGCATTGTCTAAAGTTTAATGAAATCTTTAAAATTGAGGTCTAAAGATCATCACAATTATTTCCCATCATCTATTTTTACAAGAGCTGCAAAGTCAAAACAGGAAGATAGGAGCTTATCTCACAATTAACCTTTTGTACTAAACAGTGTTAAAAGTCTGCAGAAAGAAAAAAATTCCTTCATAAGCATTCTGAGAACATTTATGTCACTCTTGGTGTCTAATAGGGTTGCTTGGTTGTCACTCTGAAGGACACAGCACCTCAATGAGATACCTGGCAGGTAATGGGAATGAGCTAAAGCTGCTGTGATCATGGCATGTGCAATAACAACATCCTGGTGAAAAATAAAGCACTAATTTTTCAGTTACATGTAAAATTGACTGTTAAAGGAAGTCCTGCAATGTCTTGGTACCTAAAAGAAAACTCTTACTCTACATGCAATTTGGAGGAGAAAGGGAAAGGGAAAAGACGGAAAGGGAAAAGAAAAAGAGGAAAAGGGAAAGAGAAAAGAGGGAAAGGGAAAAGAGGGAAAGGGAAAGGGCTAGCACTTCCTTTTCTCTTGCTAGAGAACTAAAGAAAAGGTTCAAATTTTATTTCATTATCCAAGCTTATACATTAAAAACAAAAAAAGTTTATTTAGAAAACAGAAAGGGTCAAATCATGGGCTATAATCAGCTGCACTTCCATTGTTTCCACAAAAAGGATCCCAGTCTGTCTCAGACATTGCCTCTTCCCACTTCAGATAGGCATACCTGGAATTGGATTGTCTATTGCTATTCCTAACATTCGGGGCACCTTCCTATTTCTGAGCAATGTGCAGCAGTTTCTCCAGAAGATGCCAAAGTGGCATAGAAGTCCTTAATATTAGGTTTGTCTTACAGGTGGCCAAAGAAAAGGAAATGTTAAAAATGGTTACAATTTGGTTAAAAAAAAATAATAAATAAAAATTAGCAGAACTGAGAGAGTCGCCTTCTTTGCCAGGGGAAGTCTCAGAATGGAAGCAGTTCCACCAGCCAGAATTTCTTTATGTCCAGAAATAAAATGATTTGTCAATCAACAAGGAACTAAAGCAAAGCATGTAACTATGGAGGTAAATTTATCTCCTTTCAGTTCATGGGTAACAGTTAGTGAAGTAACACCTGTGTCAGGCTGTGCTGAGGTCTCTGTGGAGCCAGGGCATTTTGTTCTCTTCTTATCAGGAGTCATAATACAGATGTTAGACACAAGAACCTCATTTTCCATCTCATCTGTTTCCTGATCAGGCTCTATGGAGTAATCTTCCTTTCTGCTTCATCAACAGTTTCATTAATCAACAGTTCAACCAAATATAATAATAGATGGATTATAGTTCTTTGGTCACCTTGTACCAATAATAAACACTCAGTAAACATCATAATTTTGAATTTAACCCTGATTCCTGTTTTCATTTAGTGAGTATTTAATTAATACCTAGCTTTCAAAGGATGCCATTTAATTAAATTCTACAACCTAACGTATTAGTAGTTTAAATAAACAAAAAGCTTTAAATTATTCCACTGATTCAATTTAATTTTCCAAGCCAAGGAAACATGTACGTGTAGCTTAACATCTATACATAGTAAGTTGGTTGCTTTCAGTCTCTTTTTAAAGGCAAAGAATCCTTCACAGTTAAGGTAGCTTCACTGGTATCTCTGCGGAGACAAGAGATGGTTTTGATTCAAGTCTGAGTTTTTCCTTCCTGATACACAGTTTTTATCCACCGGTTTCAAGTCCCAGAGCAGAGGCACTGGGTGAGAAGACTGCGCTTGGATAAGAGAAATTATTCCACAGCTGTGGACAGAGAGCATATTTGCTGTTCTCTTAGGGCTGCAGCCACTCTGCCAGCAATGATTTGAGGAGGCTAGCATAGCCTGTGGTCACAGAGTTGGAGACAGGCGAGCTTCTCAACTCCAGCTGAAGAAGCAATTTAGTGTGTTCTTCCATGGCCATCTATAGCAATGAATCCTTGATTCCAAGGGGCTTTAAACGAGGCTTAAAGCCAAATCCCCAGTGGAATGAATATAAGCTAAGTGTGAGAGTGCCTCTACCGCTTAGGAGTTTGATTGAACAAAGATACTTGAAACTAAAATATAATTGAAATACAACCCTTTACAATACAAAGGATGACATTTCCTTTTGACTCCGTATGAGCAGAATGACATGTTTTCTAGAAGTTGTACAGAAGTACAGGAATACTATTCAAAAAACTGTATCTCCAAACACAACCAATAAACAAAAATATTAAAAGTCACAGAGCATTTTGTAAGAATACAGAAAAAGTATCTGAAAAAGAAGAAACTGAGAAATTTTGAGTCCTTCCTCTCAGTCTGCCACATGCCATTAAGTACTCCATATTTAGTCTCTGCCATGTCGCTCATGCTATAAGGAACCCTGCACCATTTTTATTCTATATAGGTTCTGGTTTTTTTTGTATATAAAGGACATTAGCATGGTGATAATTTTGATAGATCGATTTAACTCTTTTCTGGATTGGCATCTTCTTTATATGGCCTTGTAGTGATACCTGCCCATCTCCTGGAAACTGTTCTTTGCATTTAAATCAGATTTAAGATGCTCCCCTACACTTATTTGCATCCTAATCAGTAAGTCTGTTACTTCCCTGTGGGAATTTATTGCCAGCCTTTACCTGTACCACAGTTTATCACTTTCCATATATCAAGAAGGTTCTTTCTCCTTCAAATCACTATTTACCTAACTTGCTTGTACTAATTTCCTCACAAATCATCGCTACTTACCTGAGAGGTAGCTAACATAATGACTCTCCCATGTTTGACTTCAGTCAAAGATACTGAAGGAAAAAAGAGGACACGGTTTTCAAAAGCTTCTAATGATTTTAGCACGCAATTTTGACAGGTCTGATTTTTTCAGGAAGCTCCTAGTAATTGTTCTCTGACAACTCACTTTGATTAGGCAGCAGGCTGATTGTTTGGAATGTGACTCATTCGAAAGCACTAGTTTGGGAAGAAAAAAAATAATAATACAATTTCTAACTGCTAGCAATACTGATAAATCCTTCTAAAATGACTCTGTGATGGACAGCAAGCATTTATTTGAATTATCAAGTCTGCATTCAAATAAATAATTGCATAAATAGACAAATGTAAATAAGTAAACACCGGAAAAGGTTTTCATCAAAAATTCAAAACAAATTGGGTTTGAAAATGAACTGAAGGAATTACTGTTTTAATAGAAGCTTCCTTTTCACGCAGTGTCTGCTCCCTGTGCCAAATGCTTGTGAAGGACAAATTGCATATATTATGTATGTTTCTTAATTTCTGTGTGAAACATTTTATGCAATCTCTCCTTTCCTAAATGTATGCGTTAGAATGAATTAATGCCTAATAGTCTGAAAATGTTTTGTTCATTGTTTTTCTGAACATACTCTAATCAGCATTAGGCATAAACATACTGGTAATTCATGCAAAGAAATAATTCCTGCAACTCCTCGGCAAAGTTCCTGGTGAAGACAGATAGAATATCATTAGACAAAAAATTAAATGGGCTGTTTTAGTGTTTTTTGTTTTATTTTGGTTTTGTTTTTTTGGGGAGTTGGTTGGATTTGTTTTGGTTTTGTTTGTTTTAATTTATTGTAAGCTCTGGGGTACAAACTTGCTGTACTTTTTTTCCTGATGTACATTAGAATATTTTTTTTCCAGATAAACTCTGATTTTAAATTCATATTCAATTAAACAAATAAACAAACAAAAAACACCACAAACTAGTGTAAAATTGATGCTTAAAGAGAAAGTGAGAAAGAGATTTTTACAGTAGCATAGGGAAAATATTCCCCACTCTTACTCCTATGATGGACACAGAAGAAACTCCCAGGTATATACCTGCTGTTACTATGCCAAGCTCTAGCATATATTAACTAGCAATGAATCACTTTGATTCTGCAAGAGCAATTTTCATATAGCCAGCAGTATTGACTCTATATCCATCATTTTAAAAAATGGCTTCTGTGGTTTGATGTTTGATCAGTCAAGTTATTAACTTTGTAGCCATGAAGATCTGTCATTCCACTGCCCTTCTAATAGCATCCACATATCCACTACCCTAAATACCAAAAGAGCAATCAATCTAAACAGCAAACAATCTTTTAAATTTCTGTTAGAAAATCAGTCCCATAAACTAAAGTTTCAGAAGTAAACAAAATGAAAACCTTTTATGAATAGGCCTCACCATGAAATATGCCACAACATTTCTTTTGCAAATAATGGTAATAATATGTCCAGATTTCTGCTGCAGTCTGCTATTAGCTCATCATGAGCACCCATTGCAGTGAGTTACTTCACATGCAAACACGTTTCATGTGTCGTTAGAGTGGCAAAAGCTCGATAAAAATTTAGTACAAATTATAATAGAATTTTACTTTATCCAACATCAGAAAATGACTGCAGTAAGGCTCTGACTGAGAGAACTGAAATTCAAAGCTGGGCTTTGAGTAAAATTGGTAATGAGTAAGAAAGGCTGTCCATCTTCCAGATGACAGAGGGCCATCGGCTCTGAGGATTCCTTCAAAATCTTTCACACCCAGTGAAAAAGAATCACCTGCCTTCCTGGGATGAAACCAACTTCAGGTATTACCAAACCTGATACCTTATTGTGTTTAGCAGCAAATACTAGTTTTGGTGAGGAAGAGGCAGGGAAGAGGCAAAGTTCAACAATGAAAACTGAAGAGAGCTGCAGGACAATTTAGATTTGGAATCCCAAAGTATAACTTGCATATTAAAATGCTTGTCATAAAGAGAATATTAAGTTTAGGTATTTGAAGCCCAGCAGGGAGTGCAAAGTGCCAAATTACAGGGCAACTGCTAAGCAAACCCAATGTCACACTGCCAAACACCATTCAGAATTGCAGAAGCTGACATTACAAGGTCAAGATTTAAAAATCATTTTGATTATATTTCCTAGGGTTATACTGTTTTGTGATGTTGTCCTACTAGCCTTTAAAGAAATCACACATCTGAAAAAAAAAATATGTATTATTTATAGATCTACTTCTCAAAATAATGGAACTGGACAAATTAATATATTCTCTGCCTGAGGTTTTTCGTTGGTAATAATACATTAGGTTTCATACTAACCCAACAGTACTGTGAGATCCAATTGGTTCCTGTTTGAAAAAGAGGATTGGGTAGCTTTGAGTGAATACCTCCATTAAAATCAAGAGTTGGGTGTTCTATAGAACTTTGCTCCTGGTGTACACAGACACACAACAAACGGGCTAAAGCTATGTGTAACAATGCCTTTTCAGCACCAAATTCTCACTGAATTTTTAACTGCAATCAAATACCTAAGTATATTCATGAATCTAGCTCTAACTGTTCCTATGTGCACAAACGAGATGGCCCAAAACTATCATTCAAAAAAGCAGAAAACTGTTTACAAATCGCAGCATCCAAGAGTTGTATGTATGTATTACATTTACCTCAAAAAGTTCTGAGAAAGAGAAAATCACTGACCAAGGAAATAGACATCAGCAATGAGGAAAGATGACGTTATTGATGGTATGCCTTTGGGCAAGAAAAAGAGGTTCTTCATCATCTTTCAGTGTGCCTTAGGCATCTAGCTTGGAGCACAGGAAAGAAATGCCAGTGAACTTTCATTGCTATTTTACATGACACATTTCATTTCAGCTGAAAATGGTCAGAGGGAGTGAAATCACAGCTACCCCTTCCAGTCATGGATATTTTTACTATTTAATAGACACCAATGTAAATGATGACTACAGTCAAATAAACTGCTGAAGTAAAAAGAATTCAGGCTTGGGAAAGGATATTTTGGGGCTGCACGAAACACATTTGAGAATTTTACCCAAAAGAAAATGTAAATCTACATACAAGGGAAAATCATGCCAAATACAGTATTATTTTTCTTAAGAATCTTTTCCAGTGAAATATCAAACATTATAAGAAATTCAGAAGTCTTCAGTGGCAGGGTCTTCTCACTCCCACATTTACACTTTGACCATTAGATCACATTCTTACATTTGTTTTAAAGGAAAATATATATCTTGTTTCTATCTTATCAGTATGGTATTTTAACTGTTTGGACATGTGCCTTCCTATGCCATACTATCCTTTTTGTGTGTTTTTAAAAGGTTGGATTATTTCACCATGCTTAATGGGCCTCTAAAGGAGTTAAGATGAAGTATCATTATTGTTCTTCTATCTCTTAGACATGATTTGATAATACCACATTTTTAAAGTATAGTTTTTGCTACATAACGAAAAAAACGAACTATGCATTTCCTTGTAGAGCAAGAAGAGTTCTGTTGCTTTTGTAATTCAGGAAACAAAGTGGGTTCTTCTTTCTTCACTGTACGTAGAGGCTATAGAAGAGTCCAAAATGAGATTCAAAGTCAGACCCTAGTGAGACTGCTAGTTCCCCTGAAATCAACAGATGTTCCCATTCAGAGGAGCAGTGATTTCAACTCTGGATTATCACTCACAGCACAGCCACAGCAGGCGTCTTAACCTTTCTCTGCCTCAAATTTTCCCACCTACAAAAAGGTGGCAAATGACTACGGTGGCCACTTGACAATCTGGTTATCCTTAACCTTTTGGAATACCTTGTAAATGGTGCAGAGGAAAAGTGTATTTTTGATATCAATGACACTGTAAGAGCCCCAACACATTCAGAGGCACTGTAGATAAAATCCCTTTGACTCCCATGGAAATTATTCATACTTGATGAAATAAGGATGATGCACAGAAGCCTCTTGGCTTACAACTGGCAGTGACTCATCTGCATCTGCTCAAATTTCATTTAGCGAGGAAATAAGAGTTGTTTTTGTGTGAGAGCACACACGTGTGTGTGAAAAATTTGACAAACAGTTGAGACATTACCAGTTGGGTTTTCCAAGCGCACAAGTGCACTTGATATCAACTTTGTCAACTTTAGCATGAGACTGCTAAATTCTCATTTGGTTATGATTTGGAGTGGTTGCCACAATGAAAAATGCCAGTTCATTAAGAAATCACGTACTCTATGATTCACTAGATATCAATGAAATGAAAACTGTTCTTAAAAGAACAGTGCTTAAAGGTCTTGCAGTCTTTGGTATGCCAAAAAGGGTTCAAGCCCTTTTAATCTTGGAGAAAATGCCTGTCATGCTCAATATCAGTCTCCTAAGACCTCGGAAGAAAGCATAATGCATCATTAAGTCTTTAGCAATTCTGGCTTGTTCTGACTTTAAACAGTTCAAATCCAAGGACTTTAGACTGCTATTGTTAATTTTGGTGTGCAATTTACTATTACATGTGTTAGATTTCAGCATAATAAGTAGCCTTTATGAATGCAAATGCTCTGATCCTTAGTTTTTATAGGTAAAATAAAATAAAAAGAGAGACCTTTATGAAAAACAAAAGGAAACTAAACTACTTAGCAGCTAAATCAAAGTCTTTAAACAAAAAATAAAGCTTCAGCAAGAACAATAATAAATTTCTAAAGGTTCCTAACTTGGCAGGTATCTTAACTTTAAAAGGCAGAATAGAAGGAAGGTAAAATATCGTTGTGTCCAAATTTCCACTTGGTAAACAGTGGAATGATTTATTGAGCTTTGCCTCCATCTTAGATCCTGGAATACCGATAAGCAGTGTTTGATCTCTGTGAAGGAATCCACTTGAAATAGACAAAGATATTCTTACTGTATTGATTGACTTTATATAGCTGTCAGTGAGGTTTCCATTCTCTATGCCCCTCAATGGTTAGACAACCGGACCATCTAGCATTTGTCAGCCTCAGCTGAACTTCATACACAACCAGTAGGAATTGTTCCACTGAGCTCCCTGCACCTCAAATCAAGTCCACTTGGCAGATAAAAGTTTCTAGTGTTAAATCAGTATTTAATGATATCTAAATATGTATTCTACAAGAATAGTCCAACTTCATATTCATAAGGGAAAGCAAAAGTTTGCTAGCCAAAAGGGAGAAATGATGATTTCAGGACAATCAGAATGCTGTAAGAAGCACAGTCACACCGTGAACATTGTGTTATTCATGTGATGTGTATAAGGAAGTAGAAAAGAGATTTTGAAAGAGGTTGGTAAGCAGGAATAAGGCTTAAAGCATAATCCTTTCCAACACCTCAGTTTCCCTGTACAAAACAGTTTTCATGATGCTTTGCTAAGCATCTCCCAAAATGCATTTATACAAAGTTGGAAAAGTTTGTGGTTTGGCAATATTTAAGTGCGGCGCTGCCAGCCAGTAAAGAATGACAACATGATTTATAGTAGTCAATTTAATAAATATTATTGTTCATTTTGGGGAATACATATAAAGCCTTATACATTCAATTTTTCATGATTCAGATATACCCCAAATTCCAAAATTAATCTGAGATATTGTTATGCCGTCATATTGTAAGCAGAATGCATATTGCATCAAAAGGTTTTGATGCATATGTATATCCTGGTGAACTACTAGTTAAGGCAAAAGATCTTGCTGTAGCTCCTTAAGACAAGGGGGATAAAACAAATGGCTCTGTTTAACATAGGTAAAAACTAATTAAACATTTCTGAAAATATTAAGAAAATTGACCTTAATCTAAGATAGAAAACTATGATTGTTTTAGGTGCACTCAAACAGACACAGGTGAAACCATAGGTATTTTGGTTTATGAAAAGAAGTCAAGCACTATGCATTTACTGAATATTAAACTGTCCTCTTCCCTACCCACACATTCTTCTTCCTCCCACCTGTGTTCTCATGCCAGTGTTGGTCAGATCCCAATATGCTAAGGCAGTGGAAAACTAATCTTATAAAGAATAAACCATTTGCAGAAAACTTTTTAGTCAGCTTAATTTTCTGGTGACTCTGCAGAGATGTGGCCCAGGCAGCAGTGAGCTCAGCCTAGCATCCTGGGGACCATAAGCCACAGAGTGCCAAACACCCTGCTTTGAATTCTGTCCGTCTCTGCCACAGCTAACTAATATGCACAGAAGAGCAAAGAGGTCCTGCAAGACAACTGAAAGACAAAGCAAATGAAGCAGAACTGGAACCTGACCATGTTTCCCCATCGCCATCTGAGTGCACTAGAACATTATTAGCTATAGAAAGAACATTTTTTGTCTCAACTTTTTATCCTGGACCTCAGACACTCCACCTATTAAAATTTGTACGTAGTTCAAAACATTTCTGTGAAACTTTCTCAGGTTCAGAAAAAGAACATGTTCATAATAGAGAAGTCACTGTTATTTTTTGATTTGTTCTTTTAATTAGCTCTGTTCTTGAGACTATGACTCCACCAAACACGGTCATGCAATTCTCCCAGTCCTCCAGGAAATTAATAATCCAGAGAACTTGAAGGGGGTCAAGACTGCAAGACCCCATTCCCATTTAAACCAAAAGAACTCCAATTTATATGCACCCATCAATTACAACTTTAAAGAGGTTGCTATATTTACAATGCTGAAAAAATTGAATGTTTCAGTGTTTTAAGAATCATAGTTCAGGTAGGTTGATTCTGTAAAAAATATATATCACTATTCAAAATATATATAATTTAAAGTAACTAGAAAATGATGCTTGTCTATTGTCCTATTTGTGAACTTGTAATATGAAGGAATTTAGCATTGCATATACTCCAAAACTTTCAGAAATCCACTGCATGACATGAATCAGAAAATTCGAAAATATAGTTCTCATTCAACAAAATGCTGGTTTATGGATTTACATGGCAAGTTGATAGGACTATTTGATCTTATCATTCCAATTATTATATTCACATCATGGGAATTGATCGATATTTTTCACTACAGGAAATGTCCATGTTTTCTATCCTGCCATCTCAGGCAAAACAATTTCATTGTTCTTAGAAACATTTATTAAGAAATAAAGAAGTGACAAGAATAACTCAATATCTGAAACTGTTTTCCAGAAACTAAGCATTTGCCTCACACATTGATGATTAAAGTAATTTGTAACCTATGCATAAGTTCGAGTGTAATTGAAATGTATGACCTTCAAAATATTATTACATATTGATGCTGCCAATTTATAGCATAGGATGAAAAAGAACTTTGCAGTAAATTGCACTATTATTGCAATCAGATTTTAGTTTCAGAAGAAACAAAGGTTTACAGAAACAGCTAGAATAATTGAGCTGATTCAGATAGGAGGGTGTGGATGTGTTACGAATGCAAAGCAGCCTCTGATTGCATAATGCTTAGCACAACAATCAGAGAAGTAATTGATTTCACACTTTTTTTAGATTTCATTTCTCATTACTAGGCAAAGACAGTGATCATCTCATTTTGTTTCAATGCAAGAAAGGACAATTGTTCCTAATTAATACAAAATACCTTGAATAATTTTTTAGATATTAAGTTTTCTGGATCTCTCACATCTTTAAAATTCCTCAAGTTGCTAACGAACTTTTTTCATAGTTGTACAACTTTTTTCTTGATACTACCTAATAAAAAGATGTGTACATTTCAAACATTCCCAAATCAAGATTCAACTATAGCCATATCCTTTATATTTCTATCTGAACATCTGAAATAAGAATTAAAGAATATGGGGCTCAACTGTGAGTTCATCATGACAACTTCTGTGATAAGATTTCTGCATTTCTGGGAAAATTCTCCCTCCCTGAAATAAGCTGTCAGAACACAAATGAAGTGATTAAATTTTTTTTCTCTTTCACAATTAAGAGCTGTTCAGCTTCTAGTTCAGCTTCATGCCAGAAGTTCTCTGATTTTTTTATGAATATTTCAAAACCCTATACATAAATCTCATGTGCTAGTTCCCTTAGTAGTCATGGCTCTGGGCAAAGGAGGGGCATAAGGCAAAATCCATGTTGATTTCCACATTTCTACTTTGTATAGAATATCTATCATATATCTTTTTTGTTATATAAATAAAAATTAAAATATTACATATATCCCATTTATATTTTATTTATTTATTTTTATGAAATGTGAAAGACATTAAGACTGAATTGTTATTAAAGTAGAATTAGTTTAAATGGAGAAAGGAAACAAATGCTATTCATAACTTTATTTTAATAACAAGGAAAATTAAAGGGTTTGAATTGTGTAACCAGTTTTGTTGCCAATGAAACCAGTGTATATTCTTCCTTCTTCGAAATCACACAAAGGTGGTCTACCAAGTTCACATCAATAAAAATATTTGTCCTTGACTCTGGTGGGCCCTGGAATGGCTTTTTGAAGGCAGATTTGAATTTACACAGGTCTGGGTGGTTTAACAACACTGCACGTTGCAGTGTTTATGGTTAAACAGTCTTCTTCCCCATACCTTTCACACCGCATCTGCACTCACTCCTACCCTACCATTACTTCATTTTCTTAATCTATGTCTTGCCAGGTACACCTGCCAACATTTGATTAAGTTGAAATATGAAGCATTTGTTGTAAATGGTCTATGACCAGGATAATAAATCTTGTGTCAGTATTGCAAGTTGTTCTTGGCAGTTCAGATTCAGCCAAACACTGCCACACAGCTTCAGTTCCAGATATGGTTCAATTCAAGTCTATGTGTGTCCCTGAACCAGGGTTGCCGTTGAGATTTTTAGGAAGAGCAGTGCAGGACATGCAGCTGTGTGCTGCTTCACCACTCCAAATCCTTCCAAGGTTTTGGAAAAATCTACTGTTCACCAACAGTACAACTGAACTACTAGTGCAAAAAGAGCACATCTTTAAAATAAATGTGTGTGGTAATACTAATGATCTGTATGGAGAAAGGCCCTATACTTACATTTTACATTAAAATATAAGAAGACTATGATATTGTTTAGGAATTCTGTTTTCAAATCAATTGCTAAAAAAAAAAATATTTTTTTTTCAAGAGAACTTTCTAAAATTGATAAATAATGGAATCCTCTTATTTTATGTTGAGGGAGTCACTGCAGAGAGAGGACCAGATCAAAGCCTAGCCCTCAAGCACCTGCTTTACCAGAGTCATTATCTTCTGTTCAATAACAAATGTTTTCTATCCTGCATAAGAACTGTTAGCAAAATTACATGTAACAAAGCCATATACCACACGATGCAATAACAGTCATTTGAATGCCTATGCACAAATATTTTGCCAAAATACCACCCACTGTGTTGCAATCTTTTGGGGAATGGCACATTTTTCCACTGAATATAGAGAGTGATTGATAATGGATTTTCCTCAGAGTATTATCTTGCCTTTCCTTCCTGTCACCCCAATCCTACAGGGGCTGGACTCGTATTACTCAACCTATTTTTTGAACAGACTTTGAAATCCATCATAAACCTGTCAGTTGATGAATTCTTAGTCTGTTGTGGGATACAGAAACAGAAATGACTAAAACAGTATCTTTTCATCCTGAAAACAGGGGGAAAGAATACGTACAAGGCACCCCTGCTGACCTTATATAACCTATTACATTATTTTTTAAATGCTTATTTTTCTCCTAAATATCACATGAACAGCTGTGCCTATACTTTCAATTTGTAGAGAGTTTTATTCACACTAGAAGATATGAAGTGGTTTTTGAAATCCGCGCTAAGTATTTTTCACATGCGCTCTTTGGAAGAAAGAAAAAAAAATTAAAAGACCACCTTGCATTTCAAGCCATACTTTTTGAATCATACTTCTCAGGACTACTAAAGGTTTGTCTTAGTCTTGAAAATAACTGACATCAATTTTTGTTGGTGTTTTCTACCATGTTACAATAAACAGCTATAATTTGGTGTTTTGAGGATTTTAAATGAAGATTTTGACATCTTATATGCCATGAAAATCATGTTACATGAAACACTTTTTTGATTAGAGAATAGGTCTTTAAGTTCTGCTTTGTTCCTCACATCCATTGGTTACACGTGATCCTGAAGCTTGATTTTTGCCCCATGCAAAGGTCTGAAACGCTCTCTGTAAGCCACCTATTTTCTGGAAAAGTAATTTCGGCACAGAAAATTTTGGCGTATTAAGACTTGTGCTGATTCTTAGGATGAATTTCAAGCCTACAACTGACAAAAAATGTTCAGACAAGTTGCTTACACAAGTAGTCAGTTTGTGCTGCTGACAGGTTTACTAGGTTGCATAGTTTTTCCCTCTTTATAGCACTGTAGATTTTTACAGAAGTCAATTTAGACACTATTGAAGCTGTACTGCTTCTCTAGCTGAATCAAGGGATCAGGAAAATACTAACACTCCACTAAATTGCCTCCCACCTCTTAAAAGGTCAAGGTCAATAGTGCTTCCCACAGCTGCCTGCGCAGGGCTGCCACTTACGTTTCCTTTTCTGCAAGACTGAAGTCACTCCGTCTGTCAGCAGTTGGGGTCAAATTGGAAATGCATTGTCTTCTTTGGATGATACCTCAATTTGAACTTTCACCCAAATAAAGTAGTATTTCGTCAGTGATGAAAATGTTTTACGAATAATCTTAATTCAATGTTTTTTTCGTTAAAAAAAAAAAAAAGATTTTTTAGAGATACTACTACAGAAATGTTAAAAATTGACAGCAAAACCTGTTACCCGGGAGATGGAAGGACAATTATTATGATTTGATCAGCCTTTGGATAGTGCTGTAATTATTGTGAGCTACATTTTCCCTTTGCACTGCAACAGTAAAACATGTACTCTTGTGCTCTAACTGCAGCTCCGAGACAAAGGGGACATGAAGCAGTGCTTTGCTGCAAACTGTACTGCACAGGTCTGGAAGCACACCATACAGCATTTTATGAGATTCTCACAACTGAAGGTTAAAAAAGAATCATAAAAGCTAAGCAAAAAGAAGGAACAACAAATGAGCCCACGAACAAGAGAAAACAGCCTTTCAGTACTGTGTTTACGTTTCCATCTGATTTCAGTAACACAGAAAAATTGTGTTGCCTTATGACTGTGTTTGCTCAGATGTACTATAATGGGAAAGTAGATGGCTCCTCTCTAAGGAGATAGTTATCTCCTAACTCCCTTAACTAAAGTTTGCTTTCTAAAAGTTTTCCTCTAAAAGAGCTGATATTCTCCTCTGTCAGAATCAAGATAAATAGGCCTAATCTTATCCAACATACTAATTTCTTTGTTCCTATTAATATCAATCTAGCCAATCTACAAGGTTACAGGAAATCCATTTTCAGTTGCTTTTCAATATTGATTAGTAATTATTTTGAAGTGTATAATGGAATGGGAAAACAGTAACTAAATCTCTATCCTATGCTTTAATCTTGGGGCATCGGTGTCAAGGTAGTTTCATGATTTTGAAGTTCTTTCCTGCTGTATTTTATCCAGCTCATGCATACAGTGATTGCAACAGTACCTGGTGATACTTGCACAACCAGTGTATCAAATTATAAACACAGAATCACCGTTAAATTTATACCACAAATATAGTGGTTTTCCAAGTTTTCCTGACTGTATCACATCTGCTTCTATTATCAAAAATGGAAGAATAGCTTGACCCAGGGATACTCGGGGCATCAAGAAGCATAAAGCATATAGCTGTGCCTTTTGGGGCTTTGGCAAACTCAATAAATGAGTGCAGTCAGCAGGGAATTAAGTCTATTAAGTTAAAAGTTATGAGACAAGTCAATATGCAGAAGGCACATTCATGAGCTAGAGAGACCATAGCCAAATATCCCTGAGTTTTCCTTCTTTTGACTACTAGCGTGATGTACAACCTAGGTGTTCATACATTTATCAGATCAGCTATTAATCTGACCTCATAACTACTGAGCAATGAATTATGGAGGCTCAGAGTAGGCTAGAAATATAGTACAGACGGGAGACAGTAAAATGCACCCAAATTCCCATTCTAGGAGGAACTAGAGTTCGGCGAGAGATAGAAAAGCTTTCTGAAGGAAGTTACTCAGCAGTCATTACGAAGGAATTGAACACTGACGCATCGAGATGAGGGAAGACATTCACACACACTTCAAAAATGTGCTAAAAAGACTGAAGAATATGTAAAGTGAAAGGAATTATGACAGTGCCAGGAGCTTCCTATAAAGGATGATTTTTTTTGGTGCATTCACAGTCACTTGTGCGCATCTGGGTGTGGTTTCTTTCTGCTATTTCTTGGACAAAATCCTCAGCTATAGGCAAGGGACATTTTGGTAGCTCAGAGACCAGTCAAAACACAGCAGCTGAGTATTTGCAGTCCTGTCTATAGCTAAGCATGAAAAAGCAAGAGAAAACAAAGCCAGACAACTATTCAAATAACTAAAAGTTATTTGGCTTGTTTTGTGTTTACTTAAAAATAAATAAATAAATAAAATCATTGGAGCATTTTTCAACCTTATCTATTTACTTCTGTTACATTTCTGCAGTAACTTCTGTGATTTTGGTACTTGCAAACACTGCCTGGCAGATATAATGTCATTTTATAGCATTTACATAAGAATCACCACTGGAAGGCCATTTCACCATTTGGGTGTTTTGGCTGGAGTAATCAGTAGCAACTTTTTTTGGTTTGTGTCTGAGCATCTGAACATGATATTACGTTATAAAACAGAGGCAGTTCTAAGACAAGTTACACTTTGCTTTAAAAATAGAAACCTTATGAGGCAAAGTACAAGGAAAATGTTGAAAATACAGATTGAAGAAAAGTAAGAGGGGCAAATTAAACACTTGCCAAACAGTTTATTAGTGATATGGAGTGAAGGCCTGAAGAGGGAGTAGACTTTACTTAAGCAATGTAATTTCTAGAGAACACATTTAAGGAGTGACTGTACTTCCTAAATGGGGCAAACATGCTAAAATAAACTACTTAAATGACCACTCTACCGCACATATTAAGTATAAATGATGTCCTGTAATATGCCATGTATTTTTAATGACTTTTCTCTGATCAACCATTAGAGTTTCATAACAGATGTAGTGTATTTGAAGAACTTATTAAGGAAGAGAAGAAAGATCTGACCTTCATTTAAGCTAAAATGAAGGTAACATTTTAAATGGAAAACACAACTAAAGCTGCTTTGCTTATTTCAGATAACAAAGAAATGATTGAGAGACGCGGCAATTCATGGGAGGCAAAGCCATTCCACGGCAGCAGGGACGTCATGCCTATGCCCGGGCTCGGTGGAGCAGCACCTCACAGAGCCACCTGAGCTGGCTGTGGTGAGTTATCTCTGGAGCCAGAAACACTGGGGCTGCCTATGTGTGGTGCTTCAACTAATTACCCTTTCGGAGAGGCAGAACTAATTACCTTGGCTTGAGCCCAGGCGAATATTGTTTCCAGGGCTCAAGCTAGTTGCTCCGCACGGCGCAGCACGCTGTGCCAGATAGACTTTTGTATTCACTCGATTATCTGTACCATGGCACTGCTCGAGCTAGATAAGCATATCCTACCTGATAACTGGCAAAAGTGTCACAGTACCAAGGGTGCTGAGAATATCAAGATATTGTTTGGGGAATAGGAAGAATAGGTATATGCTGTAGCTGCCATGGGCTATGGTTGTTTACAGATCAGTAAGCTTCAGTCAGTCAACAGGTACAGCTATCAGCAGGTGTGCACTGTGATTGACTATAAGTCGGACCAAATATCAATTATAGCTTTTAGCATAGAACATTATCAACACTAAAGTAGATCACTTTAAAATATTTTTGCCCTCCAGCCTGTTTGGTACACAATTCCTGATGGAAAGCATTATTGTCTTAAAATGACATAAAATCTGTACACCAGAAAATTTCTATTTAAGGCTAAGCTTCTTCTTTTGCATTTGGGATATTCATTCTGGGTTTAAATTATTTTTTTTCTTTTTTTAAAAAAAAAAAAAAAGATTTCAGCTTTGAAGATAATTCCAAGAGTAGAAAGTATTTAGAGCTGTGGTTCACTACACAGTTTCCAAAATGCCCTACAGTTAGCAAACGCTGACAAGGAGTACTTCACTTCAGGTAGCCCCAAATGTCAAACAATAACTGAACATTCGTTTTGGAGACCAAGTGTCAAACACGTTTATCCCAACCCTGTGACATGACTGGAGCCCCCTCTGAAATGTTAGCGTGGCCAGAAAAGCTGCATTATAACAAGAAACAAATGCAAAAGTGGAAAGATTACATTCTCTGACACAGTTGTGCTGATCTTTGGGTGAAAACTGCAGTTGTTGACCTGAACGCACCAAGTGTTGGTAAGAGTTAGAGCAATGAAGCAGGGCACTTCCTGAATATTTTTAGAGGTTAAAGCCATTCAGCAAGTTCACTGATTGTTTGTGTTTGACATGAAAATAGGATCAGATTGAAAACACAACATCAGATCCAAAGTGGTAAATCTATCCTTAAAAGAGAAAAGCCCAACATTGTCACAGAAAAGCAGGTGACCTTTTCACAAAGTTATCACTTTAGGTTTTAAGATACTGAATGCAAATCAATCTGGTTTAAGAAGAAAATGTATGTAGAAGAGAACTGCACTTGTTTTCCTACCACTTTTTTTTGAAGCTATTATACTTCTCTGCTCTTCTCTATTTTTGCAGACTAAACTTTTGCTAAGTATTTATACCCACACAGCCTGGTTATAAAATAGTTGGTACCATGTAAACCCCATGGAGTTCTCTGGGCCCTTCAAGGCCCTGTGCCTGGCAACATGTTAATTATTTTAATAAAATAATAATAAAAATATTAAAATAATAAATAATAAAATAATAAAATAAAAATATTAATAAAATAATAATAATAATAAAATTAATTGTATATCTTAAACATTCCTTCACTGCTTTGCCTCCACCCCATGTTTGAGCCAGGGTACATACCAGATTCCCCCAGAAAGGGAACCCTTCAACACTTCATTATCTTCTCTTATCTTTCTCTTCTCTCCAGCATACAAGTCAGTGAAAGCCCTGCTGGGCAACACTAAGTCCTTCAAAGAGCACTTAACCTTTCCTTCCAGTGTTGAGCAGGAACTGGTCCTTGTGCACACAACCACCACAATTATTCATATATCTACAGATCTAGCTGAAAGTGGTTTTACCATGGCCACCTGCAGCAAACAGTTGCTGATGTCATTTGCTGAAGTATAACAATCAGGAACAACTAGAACATTAAATAACAAGCATTTACTTTAAACATTAAACAAGGAAGTCCTCCTTTGAATTTTTAATTCCTTATCCAGCTGTTATAAAAATGGAAAATGAACCAGGAAATTTTAGCATGAAAAATTTATGTCCCTTAAACAGGAGAAAGAATTAAGGAGCAGGACATCCACATTATAAACATTTCAGAACACATCTATAAAGGAGAGATACTGTGCTATCTCATAACATCTCGGGTAAATATCATATTTGATACCAATTTGGTAAAGAATCAGAAGGCCTGGTGAGTTTGACAAAAATACCTAAGTGATACCGAAAAGTAAAACGTTAAGAAATATTTCACCTGCATTTAGGCTGTGAACCCATCCTTGCTCCCATTTGTGGGATAACGCCAGCAGTGTTATGAACTGGGAGATTTCTGTGATAATTCAGAGCCCATCAGCTACAGAAATGACAGTACCTATTAGTTACAGTTACAGGGGAGTGGCAGACTTTTTTATTGTTAGTTTCACTTGTCTGAACCATAAAAAGCTCATTACTCTGAAAGCTGCCTTCTTATTTTATTCTCTAGACAAAGGCAGTACCGGGAGAACTCTATCACACACACTACACTGGACAATATTTGACCTGTCATATTTGTAATAAAAAAATCATTTTCATCCTGTTTCTTCTCACAGCATTTTTCACCAACCTCACAATAAGAGATAAATGACATTTTAATAGAATTTTAAACTGACTAAATTAAAATGTTCAAGGTAGTGTTTAATGAGGCATAGTGCTGGCCACACTGCCTTTATTATAATTATAATCTTTGAAATTTTGTTAAAAGACTATCACTCTATTACACTCTTTCCTGAAGGTTGGGGTAAATCAGGACTCGGAAAGTAAGCAAGAAAACAAAGAAACAAATGCATGTGCTACTTCTAGGCTTAGGGAGTTTAACTCTAAAAAATCAATGAGTAGCTTTGACAAGCTCTAATGTAGTGAGAGATGAAACCATCATTATTCTCTCTGGGAATAAATCAGAAAGTTTTGAAAACAGCATTCATGTCACCAATCCTTCTTTATGCCTTAATATTTGTTTACTTTTTTGATCACTGGGATAGTCTCCAGAGGCAGATATCTCATTTTTATGAAAGTAGCACTGTTCACAGTTGGAAACAAAAACCTAGGATTTACTTTTAGTTCACTTCTCCCCTGTGAATCCCCTATATGAATTTTTCATTTGAAGCAATTAAGAAAATACATATTGGTAAGTAGAATGCTATTTAAACTAGAAAAGATCAGAAAACATTCTATTGCTTTATTTATGTGCATTTAGACAGCACTGCAATGCATTAATTCAAGTGCTTTCTCCTCTGTACTCATTTTTTACCTTATTTTCTATTTATTAATCAACTTTGTCCTGTGCTCCTGAAGGTGAAGGATTAGAGAGAGAGCTGCAGAAAAGCAAGTCCAGGGGAGAGCAGCCTTCACATAGCTTTGCTCTGGAAAGAATAAGTGCATAAATGTATTCACTGAAAGCAGTCATGACCAAGTCAGGCTTCACATGGTATTTTGTTTTCCTCCAGTTTCACTCAGAATAACAAGTCACCCTCAGCCTTGTCAGGGCTGAATATTTAAGTAAAATACCAAACCTCACTCTCTCTGACTCTGTGAGCAACCCATGGAATCTTCTATAAAAACGGAAAGAGCTATGTGAAAGAAAACATGTAATACTTCATAATACATACTTTCTTTTCTCTTTTTCAATTCCTAATTTGTTTTTATTTTTTAAACATATGTCCTCTTTACAGTCCCCATCGTCTTTGATTAAAGTCACTAGATTCTTCTCTAATACTGGCAAAGACCATTAGTTGCCTGTTCACTAGATGCCGTGTGAGGGGTAAGAAACAGTGAAGGAAAAAAATGGTTCTGACCCTAGGAAAACCTAGGATGCAGATAATGTTTTCAACCTTCCCTTAGAAAGCTAATGTATTATATGCTTGGGGGAGAAAAAAAAAAAAAAAAAGAAAAAGAAAACAAAAAGGCAGCAGGTTGTCTTTTCAATGCCTGGATTCATTCTGTGTACACAGTCAGAAAGTCTGAACAGAAGCAATTACAGTGGCTTTATTTATTTATTTTTTTTATCTGTGCCTATGGTTTCTTCCCAACTGACAGGATACCTGACTGCAATAACATGTTCAATCTCCTCAGTCAGATGTGCCTGTTTGTTTACCTCTGGTTTTACCATTTTAACAAATAAATGGTGGCGAGGTGCAAATCAAATAGCTTGGCTGTATCCTCTAACTATAGACCTGGTTCTAAGATGTATTTATTTCAGATTTTAGAATGACCTTGCCCGTGAAACAGGAGCATTTCATAAGCTCTCATCTGGAACCTTACAGTACAGAGTTTGCAAATGAGTATTCCCACGGACACGAGGGATTTTTTTTTTTTTACAGTGCTATTGCTGCTTGCTTAATACTATTTCTACCATTTGTTACTGGGATTGCAAAAAAACAAACTAATATGCTAGCTTTCACATGGAACACCTACAAATCTAATTAGAATTTAAGTGTAATGTCCAAAACATTATTTCAAATATCTGAATTTTCTGTCATTAGACCATAAATTACATTTACCTTCAACCACCATGCCCAGAAAGAATTCTTTCCTATTCCTGAATAGATGACTTAAAGACACTAGAATCACAAAACTATTCACTGTGCCATCTTCCAAATTTTTGCCATCTTAACACAACATGCCCAGAAAGTAGCCAGCTGAGGCTGAAAATCAAATGAAATATAAGAAGTAACAACAAATTACCTTTGTGACAATTATAGAACATTTTCTACTTGGATATCCCTCCAATGTTTTTAGAAGGTATGTAACTTTTACCACATTTTCTAGAAGAGGAAAGCCAAGAAAATAAGACACTTTTTCAAGGAACATCCAAGTCAATCAGAAGGAAACGTGTAGTTTTAGCCCATGTTAGGATTTCTTTTTTTTCTTTTTTTTTTTTCTTTTTAATAAATTATTGTTGTAGCATGTAGATAGTCTAAAATACTTAATGTCAAAAACAATTTATGCAATACTGAAATGTGGTTATTTCTCTCTCCAATTTAAAAGGATATCTATTTCCTTAATTTCCTTCTTAATGCAGGCATATGTATATTTTATTTACCAACACTAATTTCAACTAAATTATGCAAGTAGTATAATTATTTCCTACCCTTTTTCTGAACCGAAAGCTGTTCCTAAAGCATGGAAAACAACAAGTGACAACAATGTGAAATAAAAGAATGCTATTCTAAAGATGGTAGGTTTTCTGAAAGACTACAGGATTTTCACAAGCCAAAATCTGTAGACCAGACAACATAGAAGACAATTCAGAGCATCTGTGAAATTACAAACACCGATGAGATAGCCAACAGTATCATTAAAAAAAAAAAAAAAAAGAGAGAGAAAAAGCAGATTGAAACTGGAAAGTTGCCAGTCTTTTAAATTTCTAGATAGCTGAAGGCAAGAGCCCTGTCAACAGACAACAGGAAAAAAAAAAAAAAAAAAGAAAGAAAGAAAATGATAATTTCAGTCTGATAACCAGATAAATCCATAGAAATGATATTCTATTTATTTTACTTCCTGGGACAAAATAATAGAAGGCTGGAGGAGTATCTGAGGGATATTGCACATTTGCCCGTGGTTTTTCTTCTTCCATAATTACCTGCTTATTACCAATGTTGTACAGGCTACTGAGCTAGACTACTACCTTTTCCATGTATCACAAATCTTTCATGCTGTCTATAACTGCATCAAGATGTCATCTGAGCTGAATATGAGCAGCAGCACTGTCACATGAGCTGGAAATAAGCTTCCCACCCATAGGGGAGTATGGTTTCCAGATATTTAAGGCTTTGAAAAGCTTCCAGTAGACCATTTTTCCCTTTTCTTCCTTTTGCAAGAAATAACGAAATGCTGTAGAAAATGATTTGCAATAATCATTTGGTTGTTGAAGCCACTTTTCTCTTTAAGAATGAGAATGATTTTATGTTTAAATCAGTGCAATAAGATTCCTGCTAGGCATATCCATATGATTAATAAATTACCATAGCCAGTATTAGTGAAACTGCACTGTATAGTAAAATATTCACAATTAAAGTAGCCTGTAAACATGCACACGTTTAGGTACATTGGCTCAGATGGCACACAGTAGCTTTGTCATTTGTTTTAAGCCAGATCTGCTTAATTAAATTCCCATGTCCATCTTCTGCTGATAGTATAGGATGAACATCTCTCCATTATTAAACCAACCACAAACCCAACTAGTGTAATTACTTTTACATGCTTATTAATCATTATATCATAATGGAATAATGCATTTCCAAGCGGATCATAAATGAGGAGTATATAATGCTGATATTCTCCCTTAAAGACCAACAGTTCTTGTGGTATTTGATGAAGTTCTTATTACTGCTAACTCCTATGCAATACACAAGCATAGCGTATCACAGGCTTGATTATGGTATTTTGTGTGTATAACTGTTTAGGGAAGACGAAAATAAAAATGTTACCTACTGTCCCATGGGCTATATATTTAGCAGCAACAGCATAACAGTATAACAGTACCTATGATCACTACCTCTTGAGCATGCACTACAGAATATCTAGACTTTCACCTATTTAAAAGGATGGGGGGAAGCATTGAATATACTTATGTAGTGGGCTATCAGTTGAGGTAGTTAAGAACAAAAAGATGACTTTCTAAACAGTAGTTATCTATTATCTCCACTAGATTATTGTCATTGCCTATGTTTTATAATGCACTTGTCATCCAGGATAAATGGAGATTGATGGCAACCATTACTCTGTTTTTTCACACTTTCTGTGTATTCAGTACCATTCTGCTTTAAAATGTTGTTGTGTAAAAAGATGACTTATGCATCAGCTGTATTGTTCATTGGTCCAAATCCTATGTCGATGAATATCAGTGTAGTGCTACCAACTTAAAAGACAAGAACAGCAGCGGACTCTGCCAGGTCACTGTGCCAAACCCCCACAAAATCAGCCATTGACATGAATGGCATTAGATACATACATCACCAGCCACAGAAAAACTCATTATCTTAAAACAGTTGTATACAAAATAGCAAAAGATTCAAAACATATAATACACGTAGAAAAAGAGAAAACCAGAGTTATTACCACTGTTCTTGAATCTTTCAGTATCAGAAAATGTTAAGTGCCATTTTTATTTATTTATTTTTAAACATTAGTTCTGGACTTTTCCAGGATGTTAACTGTATTCTGTGCTTTAAAGCAAGGATTCGTGTCCCTGGGAACACTAATTCACTTAATGCATACAAGGGTCCTTTCTCTTGCTCAGCTCTCACTGACAGTTATATTATCATCCATCAATGCAATTCAGGACCTTCTCCTTTTCTCTTGTGGATAGACATCCTCATTGTTAGGCCCTAAGGCATGACTTTGCAGTTATTAAACTGAAACCCTCTTCTACTACTACAGGCAACAAGGAATTTTATCCTTACCATAGGGTAATATAGCTGTCTGCATGACTGGCAAACTCCCTTAATTTTCTGTCAGCCACAAATTGCATTTATCTCTTGATTTTTCTCTTTTCTTAAAATCTGTTCTGATACGCTGCACAGAATCAAGATCAAACTAAGAGGCTTGTAGTTCTTATTGCTGAATATCCTATAAGGCATTACTTCCATGCTGTAATCCTCTATTCATCACCTCTAACCAGGGTGTAAAATCAGTTACAAATTATGATCTACCTAAATAGAAAAGACAACAATTGAGTGAAACATTTCGCTTCTCCAACAGAGGATTATAAACTCTGTTGAGTTCCTATGCCCTGGCAGTAACCTGATGGATGAGGGAATTCCGTGAATGGCACTAAGGCAGCTCCTTTCCTGCTTCCAGATTCTCCATTCAGTCCAGCCCAAGCAACAACACCTTCCCTGCCTCTGTGCTCTGCATCCTCCTGCGTTACACCTGCTGACTGGGGCATAGATGGCTTTTTCTGGGGTCAATGCTATTGGTATCCTGACCAGTTAACTCTTATGTCACCATCCAGGGCAGTCCTGTGTCCCTGGTTAAGTCTCTCAGTTACTGCTGGGGTAAAGCCCTCACTGAAGACTGTAGGAATCTCTTGGATTGTACACAAGTGGTTAAGCTGTGGTGCGTTTCCTATACGCAACTTTATCTGAGTTACTGTCATTATTTATCTACCTTAACATTTGTTGCAAATCTACTTAAATAATATTAAATAATGAATATTGTTATTTGGATTGCAGTTATGTCACAATTACAAGGAATTAATATAAACATTTTGTAATATGTTATATTTAGGAGAGCAGTACATAATCTTCATGTAGAAAGTTAATTCTGTCTGTGGCAGTTGTGCTGAGATTTTGGGCCTTTGCTTTATTTTTTCTCCCTCCTTTTGCAAAATATATAGTTGCAAAATCACAGCAACTGTATGGCTAAGAAAAGGTTATAGTTGCCCAGATAGTAACAGCTATCTGAAGAGAATGAAGGTGGAAGCAGTGTTACTGACATTTCCATTTAAAACCCGTTTTTTTTTTTTTCCCCAAGCAGGGCTATCTTTGAGGAACTTCACCTTTTTATGTGTTTTCAAGCATTCAGACAGCAGAAAAAGACATACTAGAAAAGCAGGAAAGACAATTCACCAGCTTGCTAACTAAGATAGAGTAGTTTGCTTCTGGATTCTCTAAATTTGTTTGTTAACTGAGACTGAGCTGACAAGTAGAAAGAATAGGACTCTCATCCTAGTTTGTAATCTAAATGAACAGAACATACAGAGTGTCCAAAGAACAATATTAGAGGGGACATTTATTTCTAAACGTTTCCTTGTAAGTTTCATGTAACTTTGACTCTTGTCAAATTTACTGGAATTTTGAATTATTCACAATATCAATACTTGAATTTTATCTGAAATATAGTCTTACTTGAACAGTAGTCGCCCAATTGTTGTGAAAATTTACTGGCAGATGCTGCCAAAACGCTAAGAAGCCAATGGTATCACCTGGTGAAATGTATGCAATTTAAGTGCTCTAGAGCCACAGGGACGAAACAGGACTCAGAAGAGTTTTACATTAACTGATTGTAAGCAGATCATTATAAATAGTTAAATTCCTGAAGCCGGCAGTGCTTAGATGGCAGTACATACAAGAAAATCGACAAGAGTATTTCTATTAGCAGTCAAGTAGCAGTACCCACGTACTCTATTTTTAATTGGTTTAAAATGCTTACACACACACTTGCACTCGTCACAACTTTCAGGATATTATTAGCAGAAGTTTACAGTCATGAGCCTTTGGTATGTTCCTATACAATTCAATCTAATTTATTTCATAAGGTGAATTCTTTAAGGAGCACTGCTTACTGAGGTGTAAAACGATCATAGCATTTCACGTGTTTGTGATGGGTTTGAGATATTGCTCTTCTCTTCCCACACAGCTTTTTAATAAAAGTACTGCCAGTTTGCTGACCTTCCCCTCTTCAAGGTTAATGGTTTGTTATCTATAAATTACTTTTCATGCTACAGCTTGGGTTATGAACTCCAAAATTGTCTTCTGTGGGCTCTCTCTTCAATTTGTTTTACGCTCAGAGAAAAGCACATTTCCTAGTAACTGAGGCAGATTTCACAATGGAAAAAAGTACTACAGAAATGAAGAGAGATAACGCTGGCTTTAGAAATTTGCCGTTTTGTTGTATAAGAAGACATACAATTATTTCAGTTGGTTGATGTTGTGGAACAACTACTGTCATGTTCTCTAGTAAAGCTGAATGCCTACATGACTACAATTTACCAAACACTGCCCTGGCTCCCTCTTTCTTACATATAGAACCTTTAGGCTAAAGATGTTGCAGCGAGACAGCAGTTAGCTACAATGCATTATTGTAAATACTGAGATATATGTTAATAGTCAGACAATTTATAATCTGCAGTCTTTGTTATCGTTATGGAACATCTGCTAGTTAACAGCCAACTTGATAATAAACTCTGCCCTGGTATTTTATAATCTCATCGGTGTAAGATGGAAAGCTAGAGAAATTAACTTTGATCTTGGGAGGTAGCACACGCTTGCATCCCACTAAGGACAGCATGAGCAGAGGGTGTTCAGCAACACCTGACAGTTTTCACATACCTTAATGATGTATCACGTAATGCTTTACAAGTTGGTCCTTTCCACGCTTTCAGGTTTGAGAGTGAGTTTTATAAGTGACAGATGACAAGATTCAAGTGGTGTATTAAAAACTCTGGACCAGGAAAGGCACATTTGCTTTCAAGCTCTGGGAAACACTAGGTATCTACACTGACAAAAGAATATAACTTCTCATCTTCAGCTGTAATTTTGATCATAAAAATAGCTGTAAGTCTCTCATCCAGTCTGACCGTTGTTTGCTGGAGACAATTTACTTTACACGATGCCATTACAGCAGGAATGTATAACTCAGCCAATAATGCAAGTAAAGCTTTCTTGCCATGCTCGTGGTACCTTTGCACATATATCTGCAGGATTGTGAACTGTTTAATTTGGTATGAAACATCTATATTACTTTTATTTTTACGTTTTTTTTTTGGGGGTGGTACATGGCATTACACACTTTAGAATTAAAAGTCATAATGATTCAATTATATCTTTATCAACAGATTCCAAAGGTCAGATTCTTTCTTATGGTTAATTAATAACTCCATTATTGCCATTCAAAAACTGCTGAAATTATGCCAGCTTATTCCAAAAGGCAATTAGCTCAACTTTTTTGTCCAAGTTGCTTGAAAAGAATTACTGATTTTTCAACTATTTCCCAAAAATGTCCTGCATCCATTCTTCTCCCATTTAATTACTCACTGGTTCATTACATTGTGCATGAGAGCACTGCCAGGTGGAACTCACTTTTATTTTCCATTCTCTAAGACTAAGCTGTTCAATGGCTGTGAGGTATGTCTCTTTTTCTTTTTTTTTTTTTTTTGGTCTATGGAGATCATTAATCAAATCTCTACTTACAGCCACGTGTGCAACGTCTTCAAGCTATTTTAGTCCAATTTTATCCAGCATTTATATATATTTAAAAAGATAAACTCTTCTGAAGAAAAAAAAAAAGCAGACGTGCTTATGTTTCCAGGGGGTTGGTTGCTCTTCTTTTTCTTAACAGTTTTTTCTTATTTACTTATAGTTTCCACTCTTAGTATGTAGACTTCACACGACATAGTGCGCTGTAATTGAACATTTAAACCAACAAAATCACGTATGTACCATATGTTATTTTTGAGAAAGAAAATGCCTAATTGGAGCATTTTCCATATTTTGTAAATTTTGATATGAAAACATGCCCAGCTTTGAAAATACATTTCTATTAACAACTAATCTGCCAAGAATAATGTAGAAATTATGTTTTAAAATACAACTTAATCCTTACAAAACATCAAATAGTTGTCTTATTTACTGTCTTCCTGTTTAATTACCAGCTACCTATGGACAGAAAAGAATCTTTTGGCTATCAAATATAAACTCAATCCCTGTAATGTTTTGCTGAAATCTTCATTTTACTTTGTGTACATCTTGTCTTCTCAATTACATAAAGTGAGCTGCAACAAACAAACCCAGTGTTCCTATACCACTAGCAAGAATATAGATCTGTTCTTCATCTACTGTAAGAGACAAAGATCACCGGGAGCACGCCAAGGCTGGAGCAGCAGCAGTATCAAGAGCAGCACAGGTTCAAATAAAGATACCAAAGTAAACAAGCTTCTCCAAAGTGCTACTCAGCTTTCATTTGTGTTCAGTGAAAGGATTTTCAAAAAAGCAAAGTCTGAAACATCTTTAAGAGCATCTACTCCTTGAAAAATAGGTCTTACTCGTTTCTTGAAAGAGAGGTCTTAGACTGGAGAATCAATTCAAAGCTTTAAATCACGTTAGAAAACAAGGCTTGGATGCTTTAGAACATGACAGTTTCTAGTTGTCCTTCTTAAGTAAAATATGCACTGAAATAAGTAAAATTTCCAGGAGTGATGTGTCTGGCAGTGGCACCCTAAAACATCAGCTTAAAAGCATCAGTGATCCATTTATAAAATAGACGTTATAAAAAGATTAAAAGCTTTAGGGTTAAAGAGAAAGAATGTGGTGCTGCAGCATTTCCATCAGAGTAAATCAGGATAGTAAAACTATCAATTCTTTTACCTCTATGCAAAATTTATACTGGTTAAAACCCTACGCCTTTCATTATCTAAATTAAAAGTACAGTGTGTATATTGAATTCAGAGATTAGCTCGCTGTTCTACACAGTAGTCTTACTTTGATGTCTGAAGATTAGTATTCATAAAGTTTCAGACTATTAACTGCACATGTATAACATCTGATAAGAAAAATATCTTACAGACCACGATTGTTGTAGGATACTTTTAGTTCTGATTTTTATCTTTCATTCTGTTGTGTATCCTACAGAGTTTACATATATTGTCAAACAATATTTTAATATTGGTTCTGGCAGGTTTTCCATAAGATAGATTTGGCTAGAACTTAGACAGTCAGATGCAAATGACATTTTTCAGTTTCTTTCTAGCTTAAATAGTTTTACATGAGTGATAATTTTCAAATTCAGTTGCCTGCAATATTGCCTGAACCGTTTGCAGAAATCACCAGTAACTGCTCACTCCTCGGTTTAGCCCGGAATATTGCACACAATATGAAATACTGACCAATATTGACACCTATTGCTTTTCATCTAAGAGTCTGAAAGACATTAAATGTTAGTGAACTATGATAAAAATTATAAATCAAAAAAATTTTGCATGTGGCACTAGTGTTTTGAAAATAATACTAATCAATGAAACAGAAAAACAGGAGCAAAAAAAGTGCTAAATGAGGAAGTGTCTAGCACCATCAGATAACTTCAGTTACTCTGTTGCTCATCCTAGGCTTAGCTCTAACTGGTGTAGTGACTACGTGAGCACTATAATAATTATAATTTAGGGACTGGCGTACAATAAGCAGGCAGTTATGTGCATTTATTTTTCTGACTAGTTGTGGTGGAGAACAGCTCTTGACAGCAGGTGTAGGCTGCCTGGGAACATCAGCTTTTGGCTGCAGGCTATCTTGGGCTGTTTTGTGAAACCACTACTTACCAACAGATTCCAAGCACAAAGGAATAGCTAAGATCTGATAGATCAAGAATGTGAGAAGTTTAAGTAAGATGTGAGGCAAACGGCAATACAAACAATGACTTCCAAGTACATCAAGGTGATTTTAAGAGTTCTTCTAAGAGACCAATATGCACGGTGACAATCAGTGGGATGAGCAAAACAAACAAACAAAAAAAACATTAATTTGGAGAGAATCTTGTGGTTAGAAGAGAAGGGCCCCACAAGTTACCATAAACACAAAATATTGTAAACTGGAAAAAGTAGCAGAATTCATCAAGCTAACACTCAAAACCAAAAATCATGCATCACTTGTATAATTACCATACAAGATAGTTGCTGCGCAGAGAGCCCTATCCACCTATGCTTCTGTGATGCCGCTTGAAAGCTTCTACCTATTTCCCATAGCACAGGAGAGAAAGTCAAACTCCACAGCAACAGCAACAAAAAGCAATAACAACAGCAAATGTCAGAATTTGAATTGCAAACTACAGATGAGCCTTGACTGCTAAAACTAAATGCAGATTTGAGCATTAAAGGTTTGAAGTTACTCTGCTGGGGTTAAAGGTTGCTTGTGCTCATCCCTTTAATAAACTTCAGCTTTTTGGAACTTATGCTATGCATTCCAAGTAGACCAGGGCTGGAAGACATTAAGAACCACCACGTAGCTGCTCTCAAAGAAAAGCTCAGGGAATTCAGCGGGGAAGATTTTCTTATTTAGCAGGGAAGATAAACCAAGTTGCTCCTTTTATAATAGAGAATGATCTTTTCCATAGAGTTCTCATGCTGGAGTATAACTTTCTAAAACAGAGACTAATCTCTCCTGAAAATAAAAGATACTTTAGACCCCTTTGGTTGAGGCCTAATTCCTACTCAAATCTCTGGATTTAGAGAAATATAATCTTTTGAAAGACACTGAAATTCCCATCAAATTCCCATCAATTTGAAATTCTGGAGTTTCAATTTTGCTGTCTTTCAAATTACACTTTCATGAATGTGGCCTCCAGAAAAATTCATAATATTTCTTGTATCAGCAGTTCTATTACGCTGTGTGTCTTCTTGCAACAAGGCAATGCTATCACTTAAAACTGATTTCAGTCTAGCTGTCCATATGAAAGAGTAAATCAGAATTGTTCCCCGAAAGCTGAATGAGGTGAAGAATTAAAATGCCCAATCCACAAAACAATGAAAGATAAGAGCAGTTGTTTCCCTCTAAAAATATTGATGCTGAACTATTTCTAGAGTTGTATAGTCACACCTAAAAGAACTTAAAAGCCACAGAACGTGAAGCCAGAAAAGATAATGGACAAAGAGGCTCTTTACTGTTATAGCTACTGCTGTACTTTCAGGCTACTTTACACTAATAAATATTATAAAAATCTGTTCATATAGTAATAAGGTAAAGCACTTTTAAGCCCGTGCTAAACTGTAAAACAAACATCAACATCTTACATTAAGAAGTTTAGCTAAACTGCTCTTTTATGTGACTGATTTATTTTTTTTCCAAAATATACTAGAAGCTTTCTTAATAAGAGTTGAAGGTGAGGGCTGTAGCAACCATAGAACATCACAGAGTATTTTGAACTTTTTATAGTTCACCTTTCAGCATTAGCAGAAGAATATCATAAGATAATTTCTATATATCTGGCACTTTCCAGGCACTTCTGCCTTTGAGATAAGACAATTGTGAAAAGTTGAATTTACAGACTATTATATGTAAAACATGAAATTGTGAGGGAGGTTAGACCATCAGAAAATTTTAATGGAGAATATATAACCTAATGGTTTCAATCTAGCTATCTAGCTGTTCAATCTAGCATGTTAACAACAGCTATTTTTCTGGAAACAGATATAGGAAGGCTGAAACTCGGAGCACTCCACATGTCCTGTATGAGGAGCTTAGTCAACCCCATTTAATCCAGTGCTGTACCAGGCCAAGAGCTGTCAACATTCATTTTGTAATGCTGATCCTTTAATAATAAAGTCTGTAAACGTCGATGACAAATTTTAGATACTTGCCTTGATTATTTGGCCTTTTTCACATCCAAAATGACTAAAAGTGTCCTTGTATTTCACAATCTGACTCTGCACATAAGTACTTAATGCTAGCTCTGCAGGATCTACTGTAGAGCAGATCAGAGCCATCACAGCACAGGCCTGAAAATCACCTCATCTATGGAAAAATCTGGTCTGCGCTCAGGAAAACTAGTTTTCTGATAAATATTACCATTTCAGTGTACAGAAGTAAGGGAACAGAATGTTCTGCTGCTTAGATTTCTAAGGGAAAATTATAAATTATTTTATCAGGACATTCTGTTCTCAAGGAATAACGCCTGAGAGATTAAGAAGCCTCTCTCAAGAATTAGTGTAGATATGTCACCCTGGTCTCCTAAAACTCTGCAGGATTTGCAACAGCTTATTGAGCTTTCTGTTTTATTAAAAAGAAAAAAAAATCTTAGGAGAACTTATGCTTCAAAAGCAAACTCCCATTATCAACATTAATATATAGAATGAACTTGTACCAATTATTCTCTAAGTATTGGAGTCATACGCTAAAGTTATTTATGAAATAGAAAGAACAATGCTGTCATTCTTTACACATTGTGTTTCGCCTTGTTGGTAACATCAGCGTGGAAACCCTTGAAATATAAAATAGCTGTTTACAATTGTCTTTTTGATCTGTTTTTCTGTGCCACAAGTACAGTATAATAATGCAATCGATCTGCCACTCAAACCAATTATTATTTTGCTCTGCTTTGTTTGCCCATGGGCTACCAAGTGGTTTACTCCCTTGCAGTTAGATAAGTCCTCAGCAGTGCTTTGGGAGTTTTCTGGCATTTCAGTGGAAAACCAAAGCTGTACAACTCTTGGAGCTCTTCCTCAGGGTTTGTGATACTGTTTATAAAAAGGTTACCACCTATCTTTGTATTCCTGGACAAATCCCTTCGAAGGATTTGATCTTGTGTAAGAAGCTCCTGAGGTACCTACAAAATCCCAGGATCAGCTTTAAAATAGTCACATTTTCTCAAACATATTCTTAGCAAAAAGTTTTAGAATTCCACAGAGCAGTAGATACAGAGATTCATCATTTGTCTGTCATTATTACTGGGAGAAAATAAAAAAAATACCAAGATGATTTTTTGTGTAGCTTCTAGCACCTTCAAGGTTTTCTGTCAGCCCTGTTTCAGCATTGCCTGCTGAGAGACTGATAGAAGTAAAACGTTCAGGCCATGCAACAACGTCAGTTACTAGAAAGTTTCTTCGATCAAAAGAGATATTTATTATCTCAAAAGGAAGGGAGATAGAAATCTGGGGGTTCTGCTCAGTAACTGGAGAATTCTTGCATGTTTTAGAATCGAGATTTGACTGATAAGGGCTGCTCTGATTCATTGGAGAATTTTATGCAATTGTATACATTTAGAGGACAAATATCTTGCTACCTCCTATCCAAATATCTTGGTTACTGATTTATGTCCAGTTGTTATTGTGCCACCACTGTCTTTCAACTTCAATAGCCTTCTTCCTCCATGGCATGAAGCCTCTGATGCATGTTCAAGTAGCAAACAAGGTTTGCTAGGTTTATTCTATCCAGGATGTAAAACTCACCATCTTCTAGCTTTTCCTTATAAAATATGACTTTTTTTTTTCCTCTGATCATTCTAGTGATCTACACCCATACTGATTTCCAAACTAGATTACTTGAAGCTAATGACTATAACTAGCAGATGAGGACGGAGTCATGTAATGTCTCTTGACTGACTCTAGAAGTCTGTTGTGAGACAGGCCATGGCATTTGCCATTGTTTTGCAGTGGTGTACCATAAGGATTGCGATCTAGTACAACACCCAGATTTCCTTTGCGTCATTGCCAAGAGAAGATCCTCCCCTATGACCTGGCTTGCATGATGAGAAAAAGTCTACTAACAGTACAAAGATTAAAAAATCAGTATACTAACACATATTCATATATGCTAATAAAGTAAACGCACGCTGGTAGAATGTTTTTAGTGTGCATATGCTTCATTTAGTTAAATCACCTAATCCAAGTAAATTACCATGCTTATTAGCGCTTGCCGTCAACTAGTTGCAACATATCTCTGGTATAATTTACTGAGTCTGAAAACTGCTTGCTGTTGTGCTAGGATTGTCTATGACTTTTTTTTTTTTATGAATAGTTCTGGAAAGCACATCCAAAGACTTATATCCTTAATAATACTATTGATTTATATTCTTAATAATACTATAAGAAAAAAAATCTGCCCACTATAAATCATTCCCATGTTGAAACAACTGGCAAAAAAAGGCAAAATGAACTCCCATAATAACCAAACAAAAAAGGAAAGGGTCTAGGAGTTAAAAGTTACAAAAGAAAGTCTCAAGTCAGAGACTGGGCATTAAAAAGACAAAAACTGTACTATGTAAACACGGAATCGCTTTAAATGTGTGCATTAAATGTGTAAGTGTGATTTATCCCTTAACAGTCATACAACGTATAAATATTTTGTTTTTAAGGTTACATATTACTCGTTATCAGGCATCAGAGGCAGCTAGTTCTAACAGAAAAATCAATACAACTTTGCCAGTGATTCACATTTATCAGGACATGTTTTTGTAGTCATCTCTTTTTGATCTGTTTTTGATGTCCTTTTCTTTCTTGCAATTTAAAAGGAAATTACCTTTTGAACTCTCATACTTGTTTTTGGCCAGAAAAAAAGTTTTAAATCTGATACGTTTGTCATTTGGAGGTGCATGTGCGTGTGTGGTAGACTGGTCAGTCCAACTACCTCTACACTCTCCAAAAGCAACAAGGAAGAATTTATTATAAACTAATTTATTATTAACTACATATATAAAGGCATAAACTGCCTCCACTATTATTCACAGATCATTTTTTTGTTGTCTATTCTAGAATCCAGGAAATGTTCATAATGAGGGAACATTCCGTTGTTTTCAAAGCTAAGAAAAATGTGATGTTCAGACACCTAAAATGTAGCTTCTACAAAGAGTCAAAGACATTCTTGTGAAACATGCCCAAAAAAATTGAAAGAAAATATTTTTCAGTTGTGCCTGCTTATTGTTTTATCTTTACTGTTAAATATGTATATAAAAAATCTCCATATTATCGCCTCACAAAGCACTATCTACATCCATCAAATTTAGCAAATATTAAAACCTAAATCAGCATGATAATTCGATGTGACACTGACGTAGCTAGTGATCTTGCTTATGTTTCAGTCACAGTCGGTACCATTGTGCTGCACATTGTACTCTTTATCTATGTTGTATATCGTTTTATTAACATGGTCTTCAGTCACTGGATAAGAAATGCCTATAGACATAATATCCAACAAAAATTTACATTGAATTTACCTGCCTTTTCATCACCTTAGTCATCATCTTACTGTACGATAAAATCAGAACATAATGAACTAGCAGTACAATAAACCTTTCACTGAATATGAACTCATGCAGTTGAAAGAAACATACCCAGTAAAAGCTTAGAAATAAAGCTTAGAAATAGATGTGCTTTGTCTCTCTGGAAGAAAGGCTAGTTCCTCTGTCAAGATGTCACCCTTGTCATTAATTCTCATCCTTGCTTACATAGCATACCTCCCACCTGCCTGTTCAAAGAAGATAGGCAAACACTAGGAGTAGATTTTCAGGCATGCTGAAGTGTTGCTACACCGTGTGGAAGGACACCTCATCCCCTCCAGCATCATGAGGACAGAGTCAACAGTAATTCAATATTCTCCTGGCCTGACTGAATAGAGATAAACTTTGGCAGCATTAAGGGCCTGAATCAAAATGCAGCTGAACTGAGAGGCTGGGGACTAATGCCATGGATGTTTCTATTGTCATATTATCAGAAAAAAATTAGGAATTCAGTAGCTTATAAACCCAAAGGTTTCAGAAGTGGTTTTTTTTTTTTTTTTTTTGTCCATGAGAGAAGGAAAAGGAGAGACAAAGATATTTGAGCTTGCTCCATAGAAATTCAGCCAAAAATATTATCAGAAAAATATCTGGCCAAATTAGTGCAAAACAAGATGAAAGCAAAACTGGATGGGAAATTAGCAAACAATTCTAGGTAGACAAAAAGACTTATAATATACTTTTTGCACCTCTAGTTAGAGTAGCTTCTTTGCTATTCGTGTAGAAAAACAATTTTCAAAGAAAAGAAAAACAAATTCAAGAAGGAGACAGAATGCCAATCTACCAAGGACTTCCAAGTAATTATGGGTTAGTATTGTTCAGAACAGCTCTGCAGTAAGGACCGTTCATCTTCTTTTCCTCTACACTGCTGAAATGAAATGAAATACAGCTTATTGTTTAAAGCAAGCAAACCTGCAACAGCACAGGAAAGTTGAAATAAGCATCGAGAACACTGGAGCCAAATAGCATCGTCCTCATTTAAGCGACCTGGAATCATTAACTTCTTAATTTGCAGTCTGCCCCATTAAACATGGGGGTTTTGTAGGTTCTTTTCTCATCAGCTAGTTCATACACAGGAATTTCTCTGATATAGAAGATCTGTTTGCTATATAAAGAACAGAAGATTAAATTATTGGTTTTCACTTGGCAATACAGGCTTTTTAATTTGGTGCTTAGATTAATGTGCACACTATATTTAAAGTGTGATTTTACTATAATGATGATTAATGACTGTTTTTTCCGTCTGATAATAAAGAGTAGCTGGCATGGTGGTTCTGGACTTTTGCCTTTATAATGCTAAAATAATTCAATTCTTTCAAGTAAGTTTCAGGACATACAGAGTCACTTTAAAAACGAACATTAAGACATGAAATAGGATGGCTATCAGGTTAATGAAAGTTATTAAAAGGACAGTCTTTTCTTTTTCCAGACTGTGTCAGTTGTCTGATCTAGAAACTGCAGCTTGTTTTCCAATTAATTGTATTGACACAATCAACAGATGACTTGTTAGGTGTGAGATGAGAAACAGACTTGTGGCCAAGATATGTTACTCACTGTAGAGTTATGAAAAGTGGTAGGTCTTATCTCAAGATTTCCCTTCGTCTTGCTACTTCTACATGGCAAAGAAATAACTTTCACTTCCTTGTCTTCAAGAAATTTACATGCACCTTACAGCAAACTCAAAAGAAACCAAGTGTAGATTTTAACACAGACAAGAAAATATTTTATTTTTTTTTTAGTTCCATACAGTGGAAGGTTAAGAAAAAAATTCTAAAATCTGATGAGGGTTGAATTAATTTACCCAAATTCCTTTCCTGGATCTTGCTGCATTTTAGATTAAGTACATTTTCATGATTTCTATAAAGGCTACTAAAAAAAAATCTTAATCTGTCATATTTACAGACTTTGAACAGCACATAGGAGGCTTAGCTGTATGGACTAAACAGCTGTTCTTTCAAAAAGTTGGAGGCAACATAATTTGAACAGAAGTTTTTAACTGAACCAAAATTTGGTTTGTGTTGATAAATTAAATAGTTGTTATATTGTTGCTTTTATTCCTTGTACACCTATAGCTTGTGTTGCTCTTATTTGCACGAATTTGTGAGCATCACCCAAAACCTAGAGTTTCCAAACTACCACCTTGTATTTCCAACCTACATTTGCTAACTTATCACCTTCCATCTTATAAAGTAAAACGTGGATATAAATCAAAATGAGTCCCTAAATTTCAGAAGTTGATTGTTAGAGCTAGAAATATACATGTCACAGAGCACATGCTTATGAGAATCTAGTAAAATAGAAGACAATGTAGGAGCATAAAAACTGCCCTCAATATCAAAGGTCAAAGCTTTTGAAACTAAATACTGTGGAATCACACAGATCGGCTATAGCAAGGTGGTAGACCACGTTACATAGCACTATCCACCTTCTTCCCTCTTTTTAATTAGGTAGAGAAATACTATTTTAAAAACACATAGGATACTTCTCATATATTAAGTTTTCTGAATCTGTAGTGTCTGAAAAATTTCACAATCTATTTTCAAAATAATGATTTCATAAGTGGTCTGTTCAATTATTGTCTGATAAAATAAGCTATGCAGAAGACTACCCAACTTCAAATGCAGTCTGTAGCCAAAAAAGGAGCACAGGTCACTCTGCCTTTGGCTGAGTGCTAATATTTTACCATTATTAGCCTATTGTGACAATGTTCACACACTTGTCAGATACATCATCTGTGGATAATTTAATTTGTCATGTTGTCAGCTGTTCTTTCTTTGGATTAATTTGCTTGGGAGAGCTATAAAGAAAAGAAAATTATCAAAATCCCCTTATCTTATTCTGAGACTCTTCAAGGGAAAAGATGAATTCTTCATTCTGAAAAGAATTTATATAAAACTCTAGTGCAACTTTTACTTCCGAATTTCACTAGATTCTGAATGCACAGACTTGGGGATCATGGACTCTGACATTTCCACTGTAGTAACTGATTATGTAATGATAAGAACGCCCTTCTAATACACAAAAGTGTACTGAAATTTTCTTTCAGATTTGCCTCAATGCAAGGAAATATTTAATTTAAGGAAAGAAAGTACAGAAAAGCATCATCCCCACAGAGTGATGAATCACAGAAATGTTAGCACTGAGTACAGTCTGGATATCTGTAGCCCAAGCTCCTACTTGATACAGTATTATCGCCAAGACCAGGGAGAGCCGCAGCTTTGCTTAACTGAACCGAGAAAACCTCCTAACTGCAACTTCTTGTAACTCAGGCCTAACCTCCTCAGCAGCAATTTGTGAATATACGGAATTGTAGTTTAGGAAAAGTGCCAGCAAGTATACTACATATTCTGAAAGTGTTTGTGTGTAGTCATAACTCATCAAAAGTGTGGATGTCCTTTTTCTTTCATAGTGGTTGTATTCTCCACTACACTGTAATGTTCGTAATCTCAAAGGTGTCTTGCATGATTTACAATATTCCCTCATTAACAAGCAATTGGATTAAACTGCAAAGATAGTTGTCATGGTCCATAAATAATTAAAATTCAGAAGAATTTTAGAGTGATAAGGTACCTTTAAGATTACCTTCTGATCTTGTTTCATATTGACACGTGAAGATTCATCAAAATACAACACAGCGTTGAATAGATCATTCCCTTGTACAAACACAAGAATTCAACAGGGACTTTATCACATAAGTTACATTTAGTCTATATTATATACATAAAGCTAGTTGTTTTGTGGTCAACCTGACATTTAAACAAAGCAATTTAGAATAGTTTAATCTTCTGCTTTACAGCAAAAGTAATAAAATCTGTATTGGTCCCAATCACCGTATATATTAAAAAGCATGCTGCAATCAACTACGGCTTTCAGAAGGATGTTATAATGGCTTTCTGCTGGCTGCAATTTTAATCGCTCTCATATGCATGAAGTTGGAAATTTCCAACTTCAATTTCCCAAACTAAAAATTTTCTAGATTTCTCCTGCAGTGGTACTGTGTTGCACCTCAAACAAAGATGGAAGAAAAATAAAGTCATATTGGGCTAAGCTTTATAGCTCATGATAGCTATTGTACAGCTACACTCACAGCAGTAGAGCTTCATTGGCATAAACCAGCTTGATATATTTAGAAAATCTTCAGGGCAGCCTCCAGTAGCCCAAACAACAGCTACAGACACTGCCAGGCAACTCAGCAAATGCTACAAAAGTTTACTTTTAGAATTCCAAACCATATTTTTTTTGCATCAAAATCAAATGGAGAAGCTCAGGAAAGGCTGTACATACACCCACAAAAAAGGGGTGTGTGAGACAAAAAACTTCAAAACACACTACACTCCTTCGGACTAGAAGAACAGAATATCTTATAGCGGAACACATTCCTTTCCTACAGAGCTACTCCCTGTTTGACCCTTACACCCTCCATTTTAAAAGAGAAGCTTTAAATCTCTTTTAGAGAAGGAAGAGGCATGCTGGAATGATTAGAAGCTCTCTTACCCCATTAATGTTTCTTGTACAGGTTATATGTTCTTTATTTGTTGTTTCACCATTATGCAATCAAAGGACATAGCACAGAAATGCATATGGACTAACTGCTTGACTATACGCTAGAGACTTTTGAGCCTCCAGCTCTCATTTCTATAATTTTAACTGGACCTCTGATAAGACCGGCAGTTTAAGTTCATGAAAGTTTTTTTGCAAAACTTTTATTTAGATTTGAACCAAAGTGGTCTGGATTACAGAAATGCACTTTTGTGCTTAATATAAATTAATATTCATGACTACTCAGACAGCATGGACCCAACACTTCAGATATGTAATCTTAAAAAAAAAAAAAAAAAAAAAAAGAAAAGCACACAGGACCCTGACCCTACAGGCCCCAAACTGGAGAAAAGTTGTCATTTATTTCTTACCAACTGATATTCATTACTGTTTTAAAAACAATTATGTGTACCAGACCGAAACTGCAAGAACTATTTTAACAGGAACCCCACCAGACAGTAACTTTGGCTACCATGTTCAAATGACCAGTCCTGGATTTATGAGTATCAGCAGCAGAATATTAGATTGCATTAGGAGAGTAATCCACTACCTAAAATAAAGTTTACACATAGAAAAATCTATTTGTTCAAGAACAAAGGCCACATAGCTGTTATGGATGCCCCCAGAATAATGTTACCTGCTACAAATTAGTTTGTGTGCATAATACACAGAATTCCATTTATTGCATAGCTGAAGAAAAGATTTATTTCAATCCAGATTTTGAAGGGAACAATATGTACAGAAAGGATTCCCAGCCTGACTGTTCTGGGTCAAGTGTTTGGTATTTGCAGTACTTTAATATGCTTTTGCTAGCATTTCAGTTTCCATGTGTCTGGAGTCATACATTTTAATATACTCCAAAGTGATTCACACTGTGCAGTAAACAGGAGAATAGCAGCTCAAGTCAAGAAGTTATATATATTATATATATACAAACATATATATTTGGATAAAAGTCTACAGCCCCACAAAAAAGAACTTTGCAATGTCCGTCACTATCCATCACAAAGTATATGCAGGGAAACAGAAGTTTTATTTGCATCTTGCCTCTTTGTACTACGTCCTGTAATCTGTAATAGTTTATCTGAGAAATTAAAGAAAGGATTAAGCCACTGTTGACCCACTTTTCCTTTTCCTAAGAAAATGAGGTCTAAATTACAGCATCTGCTACCTGTTTCTCATTATGAGAAATTTTTATTGATAATTGGCTAAATTCAACTGAATCTGACAGAGAAATAGACATCTCACACAAAGGATGCTTCCTAAATGTGAAAATCGGTGGCTGGACAGAACTGGTTCCAGCTCCCCATGATCTCCAGGAATAGAAAATCTTCATCATAAACATTTTGTATTAGGAAAAGGATGCAATACACCTGTTTAAGAGCATCAATAAACTGGAAAAAGTTTAATGCGATTATTTTTGTCTACAAAATCTAGGTTATGTTTCAGAAACTTCAGAATGAGCATGGAAAGAAAGAGCTCCAATAATTCCACCCCCTTCGCTCCCACCGCTCCCCCTCCCCCTCCCATCATCTGTAGCTGAACCTCCAGTATAGAATACCTATAGAGCCATCCAAAATACAATTTATTTGGATTTTACCTTAGAATCATCACCTCACACATAGTTACATTAGGGATCTCCAGGACAGCAATGTAAGCCTTTGGAGAAGGGGAAGGAAGATCATCTCCTTAACAGTTTTCTTGCTGCTGCTCTGGTTTTTGAGCATCAGCCATTTGGAGACTCTCAGGGATTTTTAAAGTTGAGGTTAATTCCAAGGAATTGAGCTACTACTCAAGTAACACAGGCACTGAGGCAATTTGTTGTATAGCTGTCAGATCGGTGTATAATATATTAGATAGTTATTTTCTCTTGGTCTGCTAGCCTTGAAGGATATTTAATGAGAAACACAAAGGAAAGAGAGAAGCACAGAAGTTTCTTCTCTCTTGTTGAAAATTACAGTAAGCTATTGAAGTGACACAAAGATCTGTTACTTTTAATAATTGGCTTTGTAATTCCATTCCTTTGTGGACTGGCTAGGAGAAAAACACAAAGCCGTCAGCAAACCTGCTGCTCATGTCACTGACACACTAAAGAAAAACAGAAACTATCACTGTGAATTCATATTGTGAAAAGAAAATATATTCTTTCCAGTGCCTATTTAGCCATCATCCTTGCAGATACAGCATGAAAAATTTCTACAAGCAAAGAAGTACACTACTGGTACATGGGAGCTTGTTCCTGATAGAAACCTGACTATGCTGCCACTCAAATCCCTTTCTCTGGGAAGGGTTTGCTGTACTATGGCTCATCCCTGTGCTCATTAGTAATTGCAATATCTTGACAAATTCCCATCAGAGAGAGGGCTTCTGTTTCATTTTGCAAAATTACCAGTGTTCTTTGGTTTGCTCTACCATCCTGCAAAAAGAAATATATGCACATAACAGTCACTGAGCAGCAGTGATACTACCTTGGATAAACGACACCTCAATTATACTAACAAACATCTCCACTGAGAGAAAGATTTCATATAAAGGAATATGAAAATTACTTTTTATTCATTAGGAGACAAAGGAAGAAAAATGCATGTAATTAACAGAAAGTACAGCAGTAACTAGCTCTCACCAATAGCTATCTTTTAAGAACAGCAGGAGAATCATGGTTGTGAAGTCTTCATGTTGGTGCACACATTCCTATGTTTAATGAGCACCTCATTGCACATCTGGTTCTCAATATCTTTTTAAAAAAGAACTTGTATCTGTAATACTTCATATATTTTCTGAGAAAAAAAGAAACTGCATCTATCATCAAGGTAAAGAAGCTGAAGCTCGTTAATTAAAAACAGGTTATAATTCAGATACCATCAGTTGATAAACAGCAGGAAGTCATTCTGCTCCTACAGGGAAGCACTGACCTGTAGGACTGACCTGCACTGACTGATGTGCATGACATCTTTGTCTTTAAGAGGTTTGCAGGGTCATGCATGCACCTGCTTTGCTCAAGTATGTGTAATGGGACAGGGCACTGAAATCATGAGACATTCACACCTTGCAGGTTTTCAGGGATCACAGGGATCAGTGTTGTGATGCTCATATGACTATACAGCTGTATAACATGCATGTTGAGACAACTGAAACACTAAACGTATTCAAAGGATTTTGGAGAAAACCATGCAGAAATAGTTCATACCATAAGAACTTATCATTCACAGCTAAACCAGCAAAATGATTAAGGACAATTATTAATTGTTTAATCAAGCCATTTAACAAAACTTGATCCAGAACTAGAAATTACTTTCTGCCTGAGCACGTGCAATGCAGATTTGATCCAAATATATTCCTTCATGTATCCTAAGAATTTGATAGTGAACTATAACTTCATTTCCCTCCTTTTCACTCGCACTCCTCAATTTCCACCAGGTTCTGACCTCTCCTGAACTAATTTTTTAATCTGAATTTGAAGTTACAGAACCTACCTAATTTAGCACCCAAGCCAAAAAGGAAAGTTACTTGATATCTTTAGACGTAGTTCTTGCATTGCAGTAATAAAACTGAACAAACTTGCCAACAATGGGATTCCTATGAGTAATTATAACATTTTAAAATATTTTGTTGTTGGGTGTGGGATTATGACAAAGTAAACTGTGGCTTGTGCTACAACTTCTGTATATTTCTGGTTTCTCTAGGGCTCTGGCAGTCTCAAACTTTCTATAACTACGTGTTTAAGTTAAATGCTTTTAAAAATCTGAGTGCAATTTGTTAAAGGTAATTCGTGTCATGTGAAGTGAGTTAGGCACTTAATCCATGACTCTTGGTTGCTGAGCCATCTTTCCATTTCAGCTCTGGCTTTTATTTTTAGCTTATAAGCCTGGCTCAATTCAGTTGAAATGTATGAAGCAAAACCACTTCACACTCCTGGACAACGTAGGCCTTTATGCCTACATTTTCTTGACACTATCGAAACATAAGGCTGTATTTTTGAAGTGTATAGGAACTGCAGAAGCTCAGTGAATAAACAATACTTTGTTTTTTGAAAGTGAGCAACAAACTACAGTTTTTATGTACGCTACCAACATCATTTTTAATGACATCAAGTACTAAAAACACTTTAAAGAATGCTCGCTGCCGCAGCCACTATCGTTACTCCCTATGGCTATATAATTTTGGAGTAATTTACTACAGAAATCACCTTTTGTGCAGGTGGTGAGCTATTACCGAAACATTGACTGTATATGAGCAGAAAATAACATGTATCACATTGAAGAGAAACTAACTGAAGTTTTTGCAGCTTCCATGCACTCAGAATTGACAATAAGAAGCAGAAAGATAAAAAGAGACACAGATAAACAGTTTTCCCAAAGTAACTCTTCTACAGGTGCTGACAGTTTTGATGTTTCTTCCTAGCACTAACATTCTTTATTTACTGTTGCATTTCATTTTATGGATTTTTTTCCATGTTGAGTTCAAACAGAATAAACAGAAGTTTGAGTTATGGCATGTAACATGGTCAGAAAGGGACTCTATAGAGTGAGATCAATTCTTGTTTCATATCCATCTGGATTCATAAAACACTCATATTGACTTTCTGGTACTATAATCTTTGTGTTTGGTTGCTCGTACTTCACAATCCATTACATGCTTAAAGGAAGAGCTTTTTTATGTGAAAACTAGAAGTCATGGGACTTTTGTAATGGTGCTCTTTCTGCATGATTTTTTTTCCTGAAGCATTTTAAGGAAGTTTTTAATCCATTATTTCTGTTGTGTATACATGTATTAAATAGAACCCTTCAATAAAATACCATAAACCTGTGTTCTCAGTCAGGGAGATCAATGGAAATATATTTCTTTTGTCCAGTTAACTCAATAACAAATATATTTCCAAAGAAAGGATGAAAAATTTGGAAAAACTATAGTTGTTAAATGAGGTATGAAGAAAATGAAAGGGTATGAGGAATCCTACCCTACCATTGCTAAAGAGCTCCTAAAAGGTCTCTTAGAGTAGTTCAGCATACATATTTTACCTTAAGTGATATAAGAAACAGTTGGTAGAACTGATGTAATATTGTCTTCTGGAGAGAACTGATGAACACATCAACATCCTATTCTGGTGCAGGAGAAGATAATACACCCAGAATGCTTAAGTAGTTTTATGATGTTGAGACAGGCTGTAAGGAAGTGTCTTTAAAGCTTTCTTTATAGTTGTATCTCTTAGATTCTCTCTTAGATTCTTAAAATAATTTACTAACTGACTTTACCCTCAGTACTTTTCTTAGGAATCTTAAACAATAGTAGCTTGAAATAGAGTTTAAAAGAGGCAATTTCTTACTTCTTTTGCTACTTCAGGCAAAAATGAAGCTGCTTGGATTACTTCCAGTCTGGCTCTCAATATGTATGAAGGAAGAAACAATGGTGTCTGCAATTTAATAAAAGTGATTATCTGTAATGAAAAGCTGTGACCCTTCTGTAATTCATCTAAATGAGATCTACACAATAAAAAGGAAAATGCTTCCTTCTTAGCTTTGACATCCTGGCTAAGAGCATGATTGTTCTAAGTGAGATGCTGAGATAAACTCAAAAGATATGGGCTGAAGATTCTGAGTACAAGGGTGCAACTTGAATTATGACCTCACTGCTACATAAAACTCAATATACTTTCCATATGGAAACTTCTAACTGTGAGGAAAGCTTGTATATAATGTGTCTACCAGTAGAAAAAGACAAAACAAACCAAAAAACACACACAATCTTGTGAGTTGGGCACATAAATCATGTGGACATTTAAGATGCTGGAAGTGTATTTTCATTCCCACAAAAGTATATAGGATTATAACAACCACAGCAATGCAGACTGGATCAAAGTTAGAATTCCAGTTTCTGCGAACCAAAAAAGTTTCCAGTATGGGTCCAAAGAAGTGCATCTTTAAATCATTCTGAAACTAACAGTAATCCTCCATGCATACAGTAAATGAAAAATTTGTATGAGGCTATGACTGTATTTTGTAGTATCAGGACTCTTTTGGTCCAGAAGTATTTAGTTAAGAAAGCCTGAGTACTATAGAAACAAAAATAGCTGAAAAAAATTATAGGTGAGAACCAAAAAATAAAGTTCAGAACACCTATTCTGGACATTTTAAATAGAATAGCATTGGTATCATTCAAAAATGACTCTCCTCCTTGAACAACATGCATCAGAATGATAGTATGCATTTATCCAAAGGTAGCTAGCGTTGCAGACTGCCATTTCATGGCGTTACTGACCTTTGCCTGTTGTGAAACAACTAGTCAGATATGATAATTAAAACATGAAAAGAACCATGACTAACGAGTGAACTAACATACCCATTTTCTTCATGCAAAATATTCTTTCTTAATCCTTGTGCTGTACTAGATTTGACTCAAACATTTGAGCCAATCCAATGATTTTCTTTTTTAATTTAGTTATTGTGTAATGACCCTGAAAAGATTCTTAGTTGTTTTAAAATAAATTTTTACCAATTATTTTCATATAAAGAAAACTGACTAGAAAATGACACTATTATAATTGGTTCAAAACTATCCTATAGAAGTTAGAGTTTTTTCCTAGAATATTTAATGCTAAATATTTTTAAATCTTTGTAGCAATTTCTACAAAAATACATTACACTTTGCTTAAGTAGTACAGATCACTTCTCTCAAATTATCTGTGTTTTTAACACCCTAACCCTCGTCACAGCTCATTAACTAATGGTGAACAAGTCTTTTCTAACTTGATTCACCAGCTCCTGAAGTACTCCTAGACAAGGAGAATCCCACCTTCCCCCCCCCCCCCCCCCCCCAGCAAAATTAAGCCTCCCCTTTATGCCTTTATCATCATTTTATGTTTTGCTCAATGTCTCACTAGAGCAGTGAGTATTGCATATTATATTTTCTGTTTGGACCAGTATTAAGATTCATTGCTTTTAAATCTAACTCCGGCTGCTTTCACCTCCAACATATTTGTAACTTTATATTAAATTCACACAACCATAGCAATGAAAATTAAAGGGAAGATGTATTCATCTACACTAGTACAGCTACTTAGCCTGTCACTAAGTTACGTGAAAGAAACTTTTAAGCAGTTGGCTCAAGAGGTGCTGCACGTGTCAATATTTAAAGTGAAAAACAATCAAATGAAAAGAAGAGTTATGAGTTCTTGCTGAACCCAGAAGCCAGAATGATTTGATTTATATTCTACTTCCTTTAGCAGACAATGGATAGTTGTGCTTAAGAAGTGAACTGAAATATCTAAAATACAAAATGAAATAAATAATATCCATCGCAAGCCTAGAGCCATATCTATTATTTTCACAGATAGTTTCAATAAGTGACAACCCTCATCTCCTGGGCGCTGATTCACAAATCACATAATGCATCAGCCTAGTGCTAGCTTTTAAAAACATGGCTGTTATCCAAGAATCGGTGTACTGCTAGATACATGAATGATATAAATGTGTTTAATAAAACATCACCTACAAGTAAATTAGCTTCGTCAATATTTGTACATTATTATTTGTACATTATAGAAAGTGAGAAGAAAATTATACTTGCCATATAACTGACTACAAATTTAACACTGAGGAATTAAGGGAAAAGTGTAGGCAAAGTTCTACTCACACAATACTGATGGATGTCTTTGAGGAAGGTGGAAAGGGAAGAAAGAAATTCCTTCAGTAGGAAAACCCTAGAAGTAACCAGCTCTAAATCTCTTCTTTGTCATCCTTCTTATCAGCGTGCTCACTTAGCAGCTGAGCTGTGCCCCTCAACCACAGTTAGCTCCCAACATTGCTAGCAAAACACAGGATGCAAAAATAGACCATTTCTCCCCAGTTATTTCAAAGTATTATAGGGTATTGAGGATCATAGTAAGAAACCAGAGTGATTTCCCAATAATTGGTAGGGGAAAGGTTGACTCCATATCCTAAACACTTATAATGTTTCAATCATTGGCAAAATCCAGGATAATATACAATTTTGAATCAAGTGTGATAGTGTGAGGATCTCAAATGCAACTTGTCCTTTGCATGAGTTCTCTTTGTGCACACTCAACTGTAAAGCAAAACAGTTACTTTTTCTGGTTTTGGTGTTTGTTTTTTGTTTTTTCCCTTTTGATTATGTCCCATGTCACCCCCCACATCACGTGAGTGATGAAAAGAATATCATAAACACTAAATGCAGAAATGCAGTTTGGTCTACTGAGTCATGACAAAGCAAATTTACTAAATGGATAAAAACAGCATCCACACAATAATGTTATTTATAATAATGAAGGTGGTAAATAAATGAGCAGTGCAATTTGCTGGTTTCCTCTGTGTGCAATATATGAAGCCATAACTGTTTTGCTAAACTAACTGTGTCCTCCTAGAAAGATTTCCAATATCAATTACAGTGCTGATTGCATTGCTACTAAATAGATTTCCCTGTCATGTTTCCTTGATTATATGTAAATATTTTCTAAATTAGACATGTTTCAAGCTCCATTTAAAGTGTAATACAATTGGACAGACTCAATATTATGCAAGGTAGAGCAAGATTACATAGACTATCAGAGTAAAATTTATATCTTTCAGTTTGAAATGAAAGGAAAAAAAATAATTGGAGATGATGTCATTTAACAATACTCTATTAAGATATTTAGTTTTATGCTATGGAAAGTATGCCAGGCTATTAAAAAAGCACAAAGAAAAACCCAACAACTCAGAATTTTAACTTTTAAGTCCTTAAAATCTCAGATGTTGTTCCACCAACAAATTCAGAATATAAAAGTCTGATGTAGAACAAGATCTCTTTCCACTAGGTTGATAAATTAAGCCATTCAGGTGATGAGAACTTCACATGTAAAAATAATGACCTGTGTAGGAATGATACTTTTCATTACTCACTTTAAAACTCTTTTTTCTTTTAAACGAAGAGCTCTTACCTTTTGAGCTTAATACGTTTTATCATGTTAGAATTCTGCTACAGTCATCTTTTTTTTAAGTACTGTAATTCTTCAGAGAAATGATAGGACAGTATAGAGTACCGGATCAACTTTAGCAGCTCAAAACTGAGATGCTTTGAGCATACTGAAGAAATTAAGAAGTGTTTGGTTAATGTAAGATTCCTTTCCTCCTACTTCTGTGAAAAAGTGCTTTATATTTTATATTTACATAAATATAGATATATGTAGACACACACACACCCCCCTCAGAAGTTATTGGTCGGTCACATTTTCTCTTGATGTTACTCAGGATTGTCTGCTATTGTGAGAACTTCTCAGAATATTATTGCTTTCTCAAAATAAGAGGTAGGAAAACTTAAATTCATTTACCCAGACACACTATTTTCTCCTCAAGGGTTTGGAAGGTAAGAATGCACTATGTTTCCTTAAACTTCTATACCTTCTTAAAAAACTTACACCTTATGCCCTGGAAAAATATAAAGCAGAGTTTTAACACATTGTAGACTCAAAGCCAGGCATTTTAATGTGCTGAGTAAGCAAAAGACATGTCAGGCTTGGGGGAAAACTCTTGACATTAATGAACAAAAATCCAAAATAAAGTTCACCTTTACAGAAATACCATAAAAATGCTAAAGATCATTTATGAATACTAATATCCCTCTCAGTGATGACTGACAATTTTAGAAATTCTTCTTAGATATGGTAAGACTGCAGCAAAAGGAAATAAGCATTTGCTTGTCACCCTGCCCATGTTTCCTGGCTTAAAATCTATGTTGCATTCTATACAAGTAGCCATGTTTTTTTCTAATCAAGTGGGAAATGATTTTTCAGATAAATTTCAATAAGGCTATGTAAACTAAAAAAAAAATTTACATTTGCTCAGAATGCCCAAATTTTCTTGAACCAATCTGAAATATGATGGACAGAGATAAGGAGATTATTGGAGGTTTTTGTTTGTTTTTAATTATTTTTATTTATTTTACTCATTTTTAAAATGGGACAGAAAAAAACATGAAGATATCACTGAGTCTGTACACATACACATTGAAATATTGCTGTCTTGTTTAATCCTAAACTGATAGAAGACTGAACATAATCCTGTAACACTCATTCCTCAGCTGTCCAGCTTCCTGACAGGACTACCAAAAGTCAACGAATGCAATCCTTCCATTGACTCAGAGGTTTAGGATCGGGAAATGACAGCACCAGGAGTACAAAAGATCTGCTTAGTCTGAATGCTGAGCTCATTCAGGGCACAAGAGGCAAACAAGTGTATGGCTGCTTGCAATAAGGAATAGAAGTCAGATTAAACAGAAACAAGCAAACAAAAAAGCAAACCAACCACACACACCCTCAAACAGGACAGTTACGTCGGATGCAGAAGAAAGGTGCTCCAGTAGAGGATGCACAGCTCCAAACAAGAGGGGGAAGATCACCCTGTCTCTCCGGGAATGCTATCAGCACCAAACTGATGGGTTTTTCCTTCCCACTTTCCCTGTCTGATACTGTATACTCACCTCACACATTCTGCCTGAGATAAGTTCCACATGAACAATGCACCATAGCTGAATATAATTCCTGCAGGTAATTAGGTAACCTTGCTTTTTACCTAAAGTTCCAGTGTGTCAGGTCTGCTATTTCCAGAAGCATCAGCTGACACCTATTGGGTACACTTAAAAAAAAAAAAGACTCACTGAATTAGAATTTAGAGTGATAAAATGCCTTTTCAGAGTGTTTGCTGAATCGTAAATAGCTTTTTCAGACATCTTTGTAATAAAAACTTTCATACCCTACCAAAGGATGCCAGGTGCACCTAAATATTGTGCAATGTGGGCGTAATTAAGCCCCCTGTTGCTACCCTACCGTTCCTTGCCTTCAGCAGCTGCTTGTTTGCTTTCTGTAATAGAACCACACATGCTGATGTCAAAGAGCTCTTTGCTCCTGGAGCCAGCACAACATCTTATGACTGTAGATCTCATCACTGACTTTCTATTTGAAAAATGCAGAAATATTAAATCCCACTTCTGAGAGAAAACTCAGGCAGAACAGCACTCCATGAAAATGAGGATGATCAGAAAACGCTGGCACAGACCGATAATCCCAGACATTGATCAATACTCAAGCACTGGCATTATTAAAAGTTTTCAGTTCTACAGGAAGGATAGGAAACAACAAAATTTTTCTATTCCAAACCATAATTTTTCAGTTGTCCTTGTGGTAAAAATACATCTCTTCTCTATTTAAAGATCAATATGGAAACCTTTATGGAAAGTCAAAATATTATAAGGTTGTATAAAAAAAAAAAAAAAAAAAAAAATCAATCTCATGCTTCTCATTTGAGATTCCAGTTTCATCACTATCTTTATTACTGAGAGTTCACATTTTCAGAAACTTCCCAGACTTCTTAAAGTTACTAGTATTAGAACTTCTCAGTTTCCCTCTAGCAAATCTTGAGAAGCAGTCTAGATCACAGGGACAAGGAATATCACTAAGGATGAAGCCATATTAGCTCCTTCCTGTGTCTTCTTTTAGTTCTTCACATTGTAGAAGCCTACTGGAACTACTGATTTTTTGTTTGTTTGTGTTTGTTTTGTTTGTTTGTTTGTTTTCCAGACCTCAAGATTTTACCAGATAATTGTTCCTGAAATTCAAAATATAGACAAATTCATAATTCCTTAAAACCTGTTGTCCAATATCCAGCTGAACTTGTATCTTTGCCTTTCACTCTCAATGAACCACATCTAATCAATATTTGCAGGTGTGGCAGGGAAAGATAGATAACCATTAGCTCTTCCATTTCCCCTCAGTTAAATTTATTTTGGAGCTCCATTTTCCATATATCACTTCCCAGTTAATAAACTGCAAGGTGTTGTCAAACCACATGTCAATGAATGTTCCCCCCTATGAAAATTCCCTATCATATTTATCCATTCCAAATTAAAGGAATTCCATAATCTTATTGTTCCTCAATTCCTCATTACTAATTGAGAGTTATTTTGGTTATCTCATCCTCGGATGTTATGAAATTTCCGCAAGGATTTCACTGAGAAAAATTAATGGTTTGCAAAATCTAGCAACATACTATATGAAGAAGTCAGAAGTGATACAACAAAGTATCTTAGGAAGATAAGCTTTCTGTCTTGGTGGACTTTTCAAATAAATTTTTATTTGAATTATGCACCTGACCATCTACTTGGAAATAAAGGACTTCAAGACTCAAAGTCAGGGTGTGCTAAAAGTAACAACGACAAAAAAAGTTCCTGAAAGAGCATGACACAGCTACAATGCCATCAGGCGGTGACAGAGTATATGAAATTTTGACCATGTCAGTGAGTATATCTGTATAGGCTAATAATATGCTAGTGACAGGTAATTGTATCTTTGTAATTTTCCAGTATTAAGTGTGACATTCTCTTTTGAATGCAAAGGACTGGGAGGAGGTGGGGGAGGAGAGGGAACAGAAAATATTTTTTCTACCTTTACTACCCAACAATTTCATTCAACATTTTCATGAGTTACTTTTTTCTTAGAAACAAAATAGTGTTAGTTGTCAAAGACAGGAAATACACTTTTATCAACTTCATCAGGCAGTAGAACAAGAAGCAGACCTGACTAGCCACAAATAAATAAGAGCTTAATTATTTTAACCATGGAAAGACAAGGTTTCATTACCAGTCTAAAAGGTACTTTTACATTCTACATTCATGATCCCAAACGGATCTGTTGCCAATCAATCAAGTACTGGCGCAGATGGTAAAGGACAGTAAAATAAGGGCATGCAAATTTTGACTGTGATCCATGATAAAATTTACCAGTCTTATTTACTGAAAAGGTAATGAGGGCATTAAGGAACTTGAAGAAACATTTACTGCAGAAATCTGGTAGCATTCATGATCTAAAAGGTGTGCAGCAAGAAAGCTGGGCTACTTAGGTAATAATGATAATGGCATAGAGACAGATGAAATACTCACATAGTATGAAATACTATGATGAAATACTCACATAAACACAGCCAAAATGCTAAGAAACAAGATAACAGATGTATCTGCGAAAACTAAGGCAGCAAGCCACATCTTTCCCAAATCCAAGCATGCCAGATCATATATTGCCTAACCATAAATTGATCACCAGACCCAACTCTAGTCTTGTTATAAAGAAAAGACTCATCATCACAAAATGACTTGACAATACCAAACCTTGTTAATACAAAACCTCTTCATAAAATCACATCTTTTCAGGAAAACTGGATCATCTAGTGCTCACCTGAAAACTTTATGCTTCATTTGTCAACAGTTAGTCTTGACTGCAGTCCTCACATTAGTCTCAACAAGAAAGAAGGGAACCAACGGTGTAAGAAAAGCCAATTAAAGGCACTGGTCCCTAATAACTCCAGTCTTACCTTACTAACCCACGCTCTGTAGCTTCTTACTACCGGTCACAGTGCTTAAGTTATTTGACTTGCTTAACGCTGTTATCCTGACCTTGGTTTTAGCTTGAAGAAGGAAACCCATAAGTGTAAATAAGTTACATGATACAGGCTTGTTAGTATCAGTTCTCCCCTCCTCCCAGTTGGATCTATAGCTTCCACACATCTTGGGCACCCAAGGTTGAGTATTTTGGGGAAGATAGACTGCATGACTTCATATCATTTCTCTCTATTCCCACCATGTAGATATGCCAGTGGAAGTATAGAGGCCTTCTGGCCATCCAAGGCTCTCTAGGATGAATGTGAGGCCTCGACCACCAACTTCATGCCCCTCTTCATCCTTTGCTATCCGAGAGATTTCTGTCACTGGCTTTTCTACTCGTTTGTACTATGCAAGTGTATTTGATGTTACTGAATTTTCATTAGTCTTGATAACTTCTTGTTGGCATCTCTAAGACAGCCAGTATTTGTCACTGCATTTCCGTCACTTTCTGGATTTCTTTCTTTTAGGCCTTTAAGAGACACAGCGCCTTCATATTTGTCAAATTTAAAGGTTCAAAATCTTCATGTAGTATTAACATTAGGTCAGCAAGACAAGAAGTAATATGCCTCTCATGACTGTAAATAGTGAAAGAAAAAGAAATTGAAATAAAACTGACAAGAAGTGATAGCACAGGATATCTGTGTATAAACAAACAGATGGCTTCTGAACAGGTGTATACCATAACTATCCTCAAATAAGTATTAGGATGTTTATTAGCCAAGGAAATTACGGAGATTTCAAAAACAGAAAGTGGTATGTCATTGTTCTGAACAGAAGTGCTTTCTTGAGTGAAAAAAGCAGACATGTTTTAATGCATAGAGGGATATAGCAGAATTTGTGTTGTTACTCACTGAATAATGTAGCTGATGTATCTTTTTTGTAGTTTGTACATCTGTTTTCTGGTAGACATCTGGACTCCTATCTTGAAGCAGACAGCTAACTGACAAGAGATGTACTGTTATTCCTTGATTGCAGATACTCTCACGAATGTGACACTGAGCTGGAAGAAGCACATGTTTTTACAGACTAAAGTGTTACCTAGGACCCCTCTCTTCTTCAGTTAGTTTATCATTGCTTTCTTACAGCACTTAACTAAGAAGGAGGCCAATAAGTGAAAGCAAAGGAGAAGTCTAACAAACCAAGGAAACCTTCTTTGATTCTCCCCTTTGGTCTTTTATACCCAACAATTCCTCTCTGTCTTCTGAACTGTACAGCAGAGTAAAGAAGCAAAGAAACACACTTGTCAGGAATACCTCCTAGAAAACAAATATCGCATGCTCAAAGCACCAGGATATCCTACGTACCTTATGATCATGCATGTATCAAATCTAACATCACCTAGTTTGCAGCTGCCACCCAGCTCTGCCTGCCCCCCAGGCATGCAGCTGGAACTGCAGTATTAACCCACACTAAACAACATGAAGAGCATGGCATTATTGGGGTGAAAAAAGAGACCCTTAGACAGAGCTACTGCTACTGCTCCTGCAATGGAGATACTGACAGAGTCTGACAGAAGTGGCAAATAGCAGCCAAAGTAAGTTCAGGGCAGGGAACTCCAGCATAAGGGAGATCTCAAACAGATTTCCTATAAGCCCCTGTCAAGCAAGCCAGAATGGACGAAGTAAAGGCTCACAATCTGAACATATAAAAAAAGCTACTAAATTATTCAGAATTTTGTTTAAAAAAGCTTCCAATTTTTCTTTTAATAGGGCCAATGGAGATGGCTAGACTTGCAAGATAAGCAAGATGAGAAATGCAAAAAAGCATCACTTTAGCCCAAAATGGTCTTTTTTCCCCCCTTGAAAAAAAATAAAGAAAAAAGGTTTGGTCTGAAAAAAAAAAAAAAAAACCATTGGCCAAAACACTAATCTTGACATACCAATTCAGAAACCTTCACTCTGTCCTCAGTAGTTCTCTGGCTCAACGGCTTGGCTCAACGGCTTCTTAAGCAGAAGGTCCCTGGACAGATCACAAAGTCTTAGAGCCAAATCCTTTGATGTTAAGGGAACTAGCATAGCTTAATTGAAGTCACTGACATGTATTAGTTCAGACCACCGGAGAATCTGGCGTCTAACATTGTTTTGCATCACCTTCATGTTTTAAAACCTCTACTGATTTTAATTAATTTGTACCCTCTAGGCGCACTGGCTCAAAGCTCTTTAAATAAGGAGTAGGAATAGGGACTCGCAAAGGAGGCAGATTTTTTCCTCCAAGCTCAAACAGCTTTTACAATTCTAGCTAAAGGGGAGTTCCAGGGCACTGAGTATTTCAATACTGTTATGTGGTTGGTTTTAGTATCAGAATTCTGTAGTGGATTATGTTTCATATGGATATTCTGTTGCCTTATCTCAATCCTTCCTTGAATTGACCAAATTTTCAGTCTCAAACACAACAGGGGAAGAAAAAAAAGTGCCAATCTGGTACAAAGCTCCCTGGGCAAAACTCTGCTTGAAGTTACATAAAGAGAGAAAGGACCATACAAGTGCTATCTGCGGAACAGCAGTACTCAATCTTTATGGCATATTATGCAATCTATATTGCACCAACACTGACTTAGGTGACCTATATTGCAGCACTGACCCAGGCTCCCAGTCAGGTAACCTCTAACTCCTCTCCCATCCAGGCCCAAAAACCTCTTAACTGAATACAGGGGGCTTTTACTGCTGGGTTAATCTGTGTGGTCTGGAGATATAAATGAAAACCAGAGTGCTGTTTTCCTTCTGGGGAGTAGATTATAGGGGTTTTCTCAGTGCAATTACTTATCACGTGCCTTCCTATAATTCAATGCATGTTCAAAGGCCAGACAAATTATCCTGTAATCCAGTGGGAAAGGATCAAAGATGATTCTTTCTACCTTATTGCATTTGCTTCTGGAAGTCAGAGAGGATGTATCTGTGCAGATAGTACAGAGCAAATGATCACACAATAATTCTGATACAGCTTTGAAGTAGGAATAATAACAACAGAAGTAAGTTAACTGGGATGCTGATTTCTTTTTCAAGGAATATTATTTCAGGCAGTGAGTGGTAGAGAGCCCTGCTTCCCACATGGACTGCCAGAACAACAGGAGTGCTCTGGGGCAAGCCTGAAAATATGTTCATATTTCTTCTGTTCAAGTTTTAAACTGAACAAACTGCATAGAAAAAGCTCCCTAATTCACTTGGAGTGCAGACCCTTTTCAGGGGTATAAAAAATTGGGGTTCTTTTGTTGAAATGAACTTCGAGGCATTGCTAATTAGTGGAGCAAGACTTGAGCAGAATGTGCCCCTCTGTGTGTTGGTTCCCAAGATGATTACAAAACAGTTGCTGACAGTCAGATACACGCAATTATGTTTTGTAAGTTTTTGAATACTACATGGCACATTGTATCATTTCACAGGCAAAGAGTCACATTTTTAAATTCATGTCATTTTCTAACTCCTTTGTTATTTATCTAGAAGTTTTGCCAGAGAAATGGAAAACAGCAAGAACATTGGTCGTGCTGCTATGGTTCTGCCTCCCGGCTGGGATGCTGTTATGATAAATCTTATCCAAACAAGATGAACCAATTCTAAGCAGCTTAGATCTCTATCTTTCTAGCTGTTAATTTTTTTTTTCCTATTCATAGATCAGGACTTGTGCAAATTCTGGAGCATAAAAGGTTTAATGTTAAGGCAGGATAACCAAGTTAATTCTACAGGCATTCTCATATGTTTCACTTAGTGATAAAACAAGCTTTCTCTGAGCTTCTTTCCAGTCCTGTAATACACATTTTCTTTTCAATCCAGTCAGTCTTCAGCTTTGGTAGAAAAGAAAACCAGCCCTGAGGGCACTGCAAGCATTGTAAAGGTGCGATATGATTTTTTAATTGTAAGCAGCTTTTATTTGGAACATTTTCTCCCATTTGGAAAGAGTGCTGTAGAAAGAGAGACCTGTGGGTCTCATCAATTATAGAACACTCCTATTTACAGGCAGCAGAGATTGCACAGGCCGGCTTTGCTTGGGGTACCAGGAAAAAATGGAAATCTAACACTTTTAAACTGGAGATTCACATCAATGAACAAAGGAACAATATAAGCAAGCACTGCTGAAGAAATGTAGACATAAGTATTCAGTCTTCTCACCTTTTAATTTGCTAAAAAGGTAATTAGCTAAGACAATTATGAGACAAAGACAATTTATTTTATGGATAATTGCATGCATTTCTAGTACGAGTAGATTTAGAATGGTTCACAAAAGTATTAAAGCCATTCATCTCTTAACTTTTTTCATGTTTGAGGTTTCTTTTCCCACTCCATAGTCTCAGCTTTGCCAGACAATATCCAGTGGAAATTTGTACTCATACTTTCAGCACTGTAGCACAGCAGTTACAAAAGCCAGAGGAAATTATCTAAAACTACACATCACATTATACTGCATGAGATGTTTTTGTTCGCAGTAACACAGTTCAGTCCATACTGCATTAACTCTGTCATCTACTGCAATGGCACCTTTCCCTACCATTTAAAAGGAAAATGCTACATGAAACAAGAAACCTCCTTCAGATTTCACATCACTAGGATAAAAATAAATTAAAAAAATCCTCAGAGCCAAAAATAACATTCTTTGTTTGAACTTAACCTGACTAATAATGAATATAGATAAAAAATTTAATAAAATTTATTAGATTTTTATAAAATTTATTAAATGAATAAAATTTTTAAATAAAAATTTAAATTTTTAATAAAAAAATAATAAAAAAGATGGTTTATCTCACCAGTAGAAGTGCCACAACAAGAAAGCTTTGATATTTACATTCTGAGCTTATATCAGCAGGTTTCCTTGTTCATTTAAGAAATGTTTTAAACCCATTGCACTTTGTATTGTCAAAATGAATCACTTCAGCAGGTGAAGAGATATCAAAATAAAAGCAATGAGATTAAACTAAACGATGAGATAAAGACTTAGTTAGGCTCTGAGAACTATCTCCCTCCGTCAGGGAGATCTGCCCTCACCGCAGTGACCATCCAGAACAGAAGCGAGGACAGCCCTATTTAACCTCCACCTGAAGTGGTGCCTATATAAACACTTGAAACTGGCTTAACATGTTCACTCAAACTTAAAACGTATGCTCTTCCCCTTCAGACACCTACTACCGCATTGTCTGCTGATCCCTTTGCTAGGAGTGAAGTTGGAGCAGTATTATGCTGTCTTCTTCATGATCACTGTTACAGCTAGAATGAATGAGTGTTCCCAGCACATTTTTACAGGTTTGACATGTCTACTTATTTGGTAGACCTGTAGTTTATTTTAAGGACAATCCTAGGACTGGTCATGGAAAGAGTCACATTTTCACTACCATATGTAAGATCTCAGAAAATCTGAGAAGTGTTTCCTGCAGCTTCAAGCAATACAGGCACCACGTCAATCAAGCTCAAGGTCTACAGTTTTCCCCACCATATTTGCTCTTGGCTTTCAATCCCCAGGCATCTAACATTTCTTTAGTCTGATGCTACTAACAACTAGTTTTCTAGCCTACGTTTTCAGATATTAACTAGGGAAATCTGCTTGTTGTCTGCTATAACCTATTATCTGCTTTAATCATGCATACCATAAGTGAAATGTAACACTATGTGATAAATTACTGGGATTTAACAGCAAGTACAATAAATCTTTAATATTAGAAACACAATCTTGACACTAACACATGGAGGACTAAAGTGTTTCTGCTGGTTCTAAACATCCATTAAAAAAGTATAAACTAATAAACGAATGACCCAAAGTGTTAAAAACAGGTAGATTCAGCACAAGATGCTAGCACTTAATTAACGAGTAAGACCATAGCAACGCTACAAGGAGTCATAAGTAAAGAAAACACACAAGGAGAAAAAGAAAAGAAAATTGGGATGATAAAACTGACAAGGTAGGTTCGTTACTGATGTATTCGGGAGGTAGCTTGCAACGTGGTACTATGATAATAAATAAATAATATTATATTACATTTATGCATTGCCCTTCAGTGACAGGCAAAGGTGCTTTTCCAGGTGAATCACACACAGCAGCAGCAAAACACTGCCAGTACATCAATGCCTTTTCAACATTGATGTAAAAATGCCCCCAGTAAAACTGATTTAAGTTCAAAACTATTAAAAAACTAGGCAAGCCATTATCATGGGAAATAAAAGAACCTGCTCTTGATAACTTCAAATTAGAATTAAAAAACACACTAGGGGAGAAAAAAAAAAGGCTTGTAGAAGTCAGTGGCAGTAAAAGCCAAGATCAGAGGTGATCAAAGCAAGGGCCAAATGGATGTTTATGCAGTTATGCATGTAATACTGTAATGAACTAATTTAATATAACAGCTTTCATGCTCCAGGTATTTCCTAAGGAATAAATGCAATAGCTTTAATCCATATAAAACACAAACGCAAGGGCTCAGAGTCAGGCAACAGCATAGCAGAGAGTACAAAAGAAGGTGAAACCCTACTATGTAACAAGCCCACTCTCATTAGCATTTAACTTGTTATAAAACATGCCTTCGAGCAGGAGTTCAGGGCCCCGGTTCAACTGAAGTGGTTTACTGATACCATCCACAGCTTTAGACTCTAGAATCCTTGATTTCACTTTTTAAAAGATTGTAGTAACAGAATATGTAATGGGTGACTTTAGTAGCATACTTACACTTATTTTTCTGCAAAGCCTGGAGGTACAAGTGATATCAACAAAGCCCTTAATTTGCCAAACCTCAGACCATCTCCAATGACACATTACAACTTTCAATTACATAAAGTCAAGATCATTTTCAGCAATACCGCCCATCTATTAACGGAGCTATTCCAGGAGATCTTTGTAATAAGGTAGATGTGAGTCTCCAGGATGTATCAAAGCCCTCAAATACAAACCAACTAATAGATGAAAAGAAGTCAAATTGATTCTTTAAGGGGACAGCCACCTACCATCTGTGATTTAATTAAGGCCACAAGCTATGTGCCATGAGCAAGGGCTGTCTGAGCACCCAGTGGGCTGACTGAACAAGAAACGAAGAAGACTCTTGGAGTGCTTCAGGGCTCTGGCACTCAAGGCAGAGCGAATGAAAGACTCATCCATCCTATTTAATGCACATCTATTTTATCTGATCATTTTTAATTAGTGCTGCAGTTTTCACTTTGTACTTTGACTGAAGAACTCTGATAAATGCAAATGGGGGTGAAGAGTGAATGACAAAGGTCACAAGAACAAACATTTAATTTCAGTAAATCAAGTAATAAAAAATATATTAACATCTTTTAAGTTCTTCTGATCTCAGTACTGGTGCAACCAATCAAAGCAGGAAGGTAATTTAGGAAACTGAAATCTCTTAAGCAGTTTTCCTCTTATTCTTTTCTTTTTCAAAGCTGCTTATTTTAAATGAGGTAGCTAAAGGGACTGATGCTAAGGGTGCACACTTTTATTCTGTGACCTTACTGTACTTTTTTCCTAGATTTTTTGATTGTTTTTAAACATATACCGAACAATTGTAATGAATAATTTTATTACTCATTTATTGTTCCCTTGGACTGTACATTAGCCATATTGTCCGACAGATCACCCACCTTCATATTGTTTCTGCCCTTGTACAGAAGGAGTGAGAGGATAACAAAAAGCTAGAAGTCGAGTTTTTTTTTGTTTGCGTGGTTTTTTGTTTTTGTTTTTTTTTTTTAAAAGCAAAGACTTTCACTGCTAAGATTATGGAAGCCTTGGAGTTTCACAATAGTTTGGATGAATAATACATATAGCAGGTATCAAATAGCAGGACTCTACAAATCACAACAGAATTAACTTAGTGCATAACTTGTGGAAAGTAAACTGCTATAACTTTTTTCCCTTTCTGTTGTTCTGATAAGCAATAAAGTTAAAATTAAGCCTTTGGCAGAGTAGTTAACACATAACCACTTTAGACTCCTCAGAAAGAGGAATTTCACTTACTTTAACACTATATTACACACAGCTTACAATTTCACGGCATTACAGTAAAGACTGGTCTCCTTTACTTGAACCAGATCTAACCACAAAAAAGAAGAGTTATGACTTTTTATTTTCCCAAGTTTCAGAGCACTGAAATGCAGACGTCGAAGGGGAGTTGACTATAAAGATTCTAAGAGTAAATATCCAAACTAAGATGTCTTTGGCCAAGGTCTCCTTTTAAACTCATCTCTAAGCAAATTCACTCCTTAGTACTATATTCAGAGATCCTCCACTACTTCACTTCTAACTAGCTCATTTCTGGAGAGATGAGATCCATTAATATGAGAGGTAACTCCTAATCCTTAAGCATTCCATAGACGACAAAGATACTCCTTTGTTGCTAGTGAAACAGAATTGCATTTTATGAGATGCTTCAAGCTTGTCTCATTTCCTTTGAATTTGAAAAGTGTAGAGATTGTCATTCTGCCAGTCTTATTATAATACCACATGAATATTATCATCCCACAATAACACACAGGACTGAGCTATTGTATTTGCTCTATATGCAGTCACCTAGCTACTGCTTCCTCTGCCTTGGACATGCAAAAATACATGTGAAATTTGAACATTTGAAGCAGCCTAACATAATATATGCATACATATGTATACAAAACCAGATATGTTCTCTGTTTGGGATTCATTCCACTCACCTGAGAAACAAAAGGAGACAGTCACTTCCACCTCTTTCCACAGTCAAGGGAGGAAGAGGTCCAGAGGACAATTCAATCCAAAGAGCAGACTTGATCTGTGATTCCCAGTACAAACGTCACACTACTAACAATACTGCGGTGTGCTTTTATATAATATTCACCCTCTCTTCACATAATTTCTTACATATACTCCATCATGTTCATGAAAAAAGACTGATAAAATAGGGTGCAAAGTTCTGACTGCCATGTGGCTTACAGGTGGACCTGCAGACCTGGCCTCTCAGCAGGAGGCTAACTCTGTGCTGGGGCTTGCCTTAATGTAAGCATGGTTTCTAACATTCTTTGGGAAATTAAATTTTTACTGAGATTTGATACATAGCACCATTCTCTTTGTTCAGGTGACACCCCAGATTTCGACAGTAAGAAGGGATTTGGGAGGGATCTACTCAAACCGACAACATTTCTTACACTCAGGCAGTTCTCCCTGGAAGTCACAATAGACCTTCCCCCGATGAAGGGCCCCACCCCCTGATTTTTTCTCTAACACATTAATTCCACTTTCATATATTTTCATTTATTTTTTTTATTTTAAATTCCTACCCACCTGAAAGTTGATTGAGAATACTCTGATTTTGCCGAAGGCACTAGGTGGCACTGTGCTCTGTCTTTTGCTCACCCTCAATTTGCTAAAAACTGCCCAGGTTTCACCAGTTTATGTTCTTTTCCCAAACACTGCCTGAATGTTAGTGAAAGAGTTTCTTCAGCACCTATCATTATGCTTTGTCGCCCATCTCTAATTTTCTTTTATCTGTCAAAATGACCAGTGTTATTGAACTCAACGACATATTCAAAATTACATTTACCTGCCTAAAAAGCAGTTTTCCTCTAGTTGCCATTTAGAATGGACAAGAAAAAATATATTGTAATGCTGATTACTCAACATTACAAGAAAGAAAGCACAAATACCCCAGCCCTACATAAAGGCTTGTTGGCACTTCTTTCTTCTAAGGCTGCACCAGGAACGTTATTACGACATAGGACTGAATGTTAGAGCTGTAAATCTACTCTTTTAGTTACTTTCTTTCACCCATACTATACAGCTTCTGCCTAAAAGCTTACACAGTCCTTCCTGTCTTTTGTTGCTATTGTAACCGTCAGACCAACAGGCCATAAGAAAAAGGTGATGAGCACGTAATGTGTATTTATACAGACAAATACACAGTACAAAAGAGGTTTTGCTCAGAAGAGCTTTTAATCCATAAAACAGTTTTCTGAACTATGAAGCAAGCAGATTAGAAGGAAAAAGCAGGCCTCCCAGTTTCCAGTCTATTATTCTATCCTCTTGACCACATACAAATTTACCGTAACAGAACTTTTGTGACCATATCCTATCACTCTTTGAGATGAGTCTGAATTTAACTTTTCTTTGCTTGCACATGCGTGTATTACCTTAGCATGACATTAAAAGCCTTTGAAATCTACAGTGATCTGTAAATATTTCAAAGAACACTTTAGTTTCTAAAAATATATACATATAGCCATGCATTCTATAGAGTGTAAAAATAGTTATAAATTGTCTGTTGGGGTAAACTCCATTTATGTGCAATAAGTTTTCTTTTTGATTTCAACCAAAGTGTTTTGAGAAAGAATTTTCAGCCCAAATAGCATTAATTCCTGATGTATAAAGGCAATATCCCCAAGAAGGACAGCCTATTCTTACCAAATGCATGTTCAGCCTGACTTGCATGTATCGCCTGCACAACATATTGGTTATTGCACAATTTCCAGGTCTAGAAAACCAGGCAGAAGCCCAAAACAACATTGAAACAGCTACTATCCAAGATAAAAAGCTGTCTGAAATGTGCCTGGCATCTCTCTCACAGCACAAGAATAAAAAACCAGATGGTTTAAACCCTGTTCCTACCTGTGTCATTAAGCTGCCGTTTAATTTCAGGAAAGTCATTGCCCTTTTCTCTCAGGTTAGTCTGCTGCTCTTCTGTCCATTCAAATTCCAGCTGGAAGCATCTTTCCTTAAGTGCACCTACAGCATGCAATATTAAAAAAAAAAGTTGTAGTACCAGTAAGGACTCCTTAGGCACTATCCTAACTCTGTAACATTGCAGACTGATCTTAATTCAATAAACCATCTGTTTGCAAACCACTCACTCCTAACTTACTTCTCTCAGCATTTCCTGAAGATTTAAGACTTATCTGTTTACATATCAGTCGTGGTTTCGGCAGTTCCAAGTTAGTTATTTTTGACATTAACAAGATTCTGAAGCCAACACATACTGAATTCCAGGTATGACAGCTGAAGGAAGTTAAACCAACAAAGCATAAAACAAAATGATATAGTATGCTCATTTTCAGTCAGTCATGAATGTTCAGTTTGGATGTAAGAGATCAGAACACTCTCATAACTGAAATTGCTTCCTTAGAGCAATATGCTTACTGTTTCTATTGTACTGTTTGTTACCTTCGGAAAGGCAAAAAAACAGTAGTGACAGCAAGCACTTTTTGTTTTTCAGAAATTGAGAGCATAAATAGTTATGAAATAGTTATGAAATGAGTGTTTTGGAAGTACAGCTTTAGAAATTTAATTTTTGAAGGATCTAGAGTTCAAGAAAGGAATCCATACTTCACAATTCAAGGAAAATAGTTGTGTTCAGTTTTTCAGCTTTCTGAAACTATGGAGAAATTTAAAGCTATATTACTAATAAACCCTTATCAGTTCACTGATAAAAAAATCAACTGAAAACTGCAATATCACTTTTTAATGCATTATTTAATACATTACCTATGTGCAGGGATAACATTTTTGTCTTGAAGCAAGTGCCTGTTGTGCTTGCTATAGAGATTACATAATATTCAGCATATATGATAACAATGAGTGGGAATGCCTTCGGTGCTGAAATTTTCAAAATATCCAGTCACCCAATAGCTTTCTACACGAGAAACAGAACTGTAGGCATCCTTTCATGAAAGCTTTGGCATCTGGCATCCCTCATTCACAGATTTACTAGTTTTCCACTCCTCAATAGGATATTTTTTTGGCACTTTTCTCTCTTGTATAAGTTATTCCTAATTAATTAAAATGAAATACTTAAGATGTGAGTTCATTAATCCCTTTAATGAGAAAGAACATTTTGGACCTTATTATTACACTGTCATCAGTATCTGTTAGACAGTTAAATTAATAAAGCGATTATATTCAAATAACTCAGACATTTGCATTTTATTTTTAACATTACATCTCTCTTGCTTACTCTGAGACTGGGGAAGTTTTGTTGGCCATACAAAAGTAGTTTGGATTGATTTCAGTGCACACTATGCCTGGACCCTTCAAATGTATTTAGGGGTCAGAATAGCTGTGGTCTAGGAGAGGTCTAGTTCAGGTCTGCTGAAGCCTTGAGGAATGATTCAAGCAAGAACAGAGTACAGACATCCCTTAAAAATAAAGGGAGAGTGGTCCTTTATTATTAGAAAGCAAAAGACTTGAAAGAAAAAGAGAGAATGGACACTTCGTATCCTTGAAAGCATTAAGATAAAGTGGGACACAGCAGTAATTTGCTACTGTACTGCACATTCTGTATACTACTGGCAGGCTGTGAAAAATATCCATTGGCTAAAAGCAATATACAAGGTGGAACTAGAGCTTCAAACGTCTCCTATTCTTGTGAAAAGCCATGGGTGTTTTATAATGATCTCACCATGCATCTTCCTCAAAAAGTGATCCTCCAGCTATGCAGCATCCCTTCATTAATGCTTTTCTGGGACAGTGATTCAGTCAAAGCACACAAAAGAGGCACAACCTTAGCTCAAAAAGACAAGCGCAACCACTTTGAAAATCGTAAGTCAGAGAGGTGAATAAAGCTGGTATCAGTTAAAAACATTAGCTTATGAATCCTCTTAGCTCACAAAACCTAGATCTGATTTTTAATAACCAATTTATGCTTTATAAATGTGCCTGCATATTGAAATATCCAAACTGAAATTTTTTGTTCTCAAACATTTTTGGTCAACAGTGCAAACATTTTTCTCCTCTTCATCATCACTTAAAAACAATAATCATCACATTTCTTCCTTCTCACGTTTCCCAAGTCATAAACCTCACAACCACCAATAAAAATTAAAAAAATAAAAGACAAATCCAGCCCAGCACTTGCTGGAACTGAATTACTTTTTAAATGTTATAATCTTTAAAGGCAAACAAGATAAACTTTTGCTTCTAAAAAAGGCTTAGATTTACTGTAGCCACATAGAAAGAAGCCGCACGAGTGAGATTTGTTGCTCAGCAGACAAGTACAGAGGAAGAATTTTTCAAATTTAATTAGAAATGGTTTTATGTCTCAGGCACCAGTGCCTCCTAGACAAGTTTAGCTGAGGAGGAATTTAGTGTTGCTTCTTCAGCTAAGCCTGCTGCAGTTATATAACTCAAACATTTACAAAACAATTTAGCTGAAAAGATAGTGGAGCACCTGTTGAATTGTTTTCCATATTTACACCACAGCTTTTCTTTCTTTCTTTGAGGCTTTAGTTAGCCACACAGTTGAATACCACAGGAGTTAGACTAAGATTCGTCCCAGAGATAATGATTGAAATTGTGATGTACTTCAGAGCTGCTATCATTTGGAACTAGTATTGGATGCTTGGGCTTGAACCAGTGCTATTGATCATGGTGACGATATAGAAGCTTCCTAAGAGCTCTCTTTTGGTGGAACAGCACAGGAATGCCCAGGGAGAACAACTTTACTGGTACCTTCGCCATATATCCATCTCACACAAACATCTGTCCTACCTTACATTTCAGCGTATGTTTAATGATAAAACAAACAAACAAACAAAGTGATGTGCATGGCAGGCTAGGAGCCTGAAAAATTTACTTCTGGAGGAGCTGTGAGAGAAGAAAGGTCAGTCATTGTGTTAGAAGATTCATCAAATCACTGATTATAAACCTAGAAAATGCAACAGGCATTCCTGCATGAGACTTCTCAAATCACCTCTGAATCTAGCTAGAATGTAGGTCAACAGTGATCAAGCCCAAACAAAACTGCAGCTCCTTAGCTATGTGGTGAAGGTACAAAACATGCCTCCAGAGGTGGGAATCAAAAGCCACTGGTATGCAGGAAGGTTCTCGAGCCAAACTTGTAAGCTAAGAGCAATAAAACGCCAGTGTACCATCCTGAAAGATTCTGACTAACGCAACATTAACTCCAAGATGAGTGCACTTCAAATATTGTCTTGTTCTTCACAGTACAGTCACAGTTGACCAGTAATCCAATTCAAATATTTACCAAAAACTCACACAATCACATCGTATTCTCAAATAGAATATTTGCTTCTCTTTGCACTAGAAAAACCTCATCATTTCAATGACAGATCTACTTATCAAGAGTAAAGGAGAAAATTGTGTGTTTGCCTATTTCTCCTGTCACTGAGAGATGCTATTTAAATCAGTCATCCAATTATACATGGAAAACTGAACTACCATAGCATTGTATGTACAACATCACATTGCAGTTTTTCTGTGGGAAAAACACCAATAGTACATACATTTCTGAATGCAGAAATGAAGTCTTGTAACTGTTGGGTTTTTGGCTTTGGTTGCTTGTTAGTTTTTTTTTGTTTTTGTTTTTTTTTTTTTTTTTTTAAAGTGTTGAAAGATACCTAGACAAACAGTTAGTATCTTCCATATCAGCCTTTTGTGAACTCAGAAACCTTTTTACATTTAATTGCAAACCAAGGTTTTACCAATCATTTTAATTCAAAGTGAGAAGGGAGTTGATTACTGTACATTGAATTAAATATATTTTTATTGAAAAACTGTTAAAATCTAATGATATATCCATCTTCAATTACTGGATGATGAGTATTAACAATAGGCTGAAATTCTCCAACCTAACTAAAATCACGTCAGAGAGCTGTTCTAACCTGAAGATAACATCGTATTTCACAACATTTTTAATGGGCGGCTTTAATTTGCTGCTTAAAATAGTAACTGCAATTCTGCAATTTATAAAGCTCTCTTGTATCGCCAGTGATGTACTGCATGCTCTTATGTCCCTGGGGGCATCATCTGGTTTTACATTAGAGTGCCAACAAGCCTGACAGAGTGCTCAGCACCACCATACAGCCTGCATCCAAACTGGGTGCTACTGGCCTGCTGCAGCTAGAGAGATGGAGCTCAACTTCCACCACAGATTTTAAACCACCAGTGAAAGCTATCTCAAATCTATTTTTCAAAGCAAAGACTGTTTTAAAGTCTCAAATGCTTCAACCCTTAGAAAAAAATTGCATTGTTTAAATGCTGAAATAAGGGAATAGAAGGATTATCAAACCATTTGTACCAGAACATTTTACGAACACATTAGTGCAGAGCAAATGGTTCAAATTCAAGTATAAAAACATCAAATGCAACTCTTTGAGTGAACAGGGCAGTTTCAGAAATTTCATTTTTGAAAGGGAACTTTTTGGTGTTTGAGGTGAAACATTAACAAAATATCAAATCAAAGTGCTTTACGTTTTCACGCTTCTAACTGACTTTTCTAGCACATACTATTTACCAAGTTTAAAAATTTATTGAGAATTTGGGTTACTTTGCCCTAAATTTCTAATCATCAACTGTATAGCTTTTTCCCCCACTCATTCCAATCTGAAGTTGACACTTTTTACACATACACTGCAACATAAAGAGAGATGTCAGCAATAATATTAGAGGCTTTAAATTTGAATTCATATAACAGAAAAAAATACATAATATATGTGCTTCCCATTTTCACCAGCAGACCGTTTAAGTACCGCACATGAAACAATACTATTGGGCTTGTTCAGCAAATTTGAGACAACTGGTTTTGTTTCCCCAAAGCAGACCCCACAGGATAACTGACGGAGCTCTAGATGTCCACAGAAGCTTGAATTCAGAAAATAAAAGACAAAATCTGAATATAAATGGCTTTTAAGGAATGCACATTTTACTTCAAAGAAGTTATCCTGAAAATTAGGAGGTACTGATTTTACAGATTTTCCAGCTTTTGATTCCCTTTCAGTAAAGTACCTAAGCATATACTTAAAACATCTTCGTATCTTAGGCGTAAGTACATCTCAAGCCCTCATTCCCCTAGTATTTGAGTAGCTTATAGTTACAACTGCATCCACAACAGAAGAAAGGTAAGTGAAGATAAGAAGAAAGAGTGCTGGTACACAAAGATCACATTAAAAAGCTCTTAGAAGCACACATTCAGCAAGTGAAGCAGGGATACCAAAATGCTCTTCAGAACAGTCTGATTTGTTCAAGGCCACACAAAAATATTGTGACAGAACAAGGAAATGTGCACCTTTATCTCTGGATCAAGCTTTTTTCTCTCCATAGTAAGTGTCAAGAGGATGTAAGTACATGCTCTGCTGAATATGGAATCATTTTACTGAATTAAAAGCTAAATCAACATTCATGGAAAATGAGGACAATTTATTATTTTTTTTAATACATAGCAACAAGAACGGTGATATATTAAATTGAATTCTGAGGTAGAGAGCTGACACTGCACAAACAGGTAGTTAATATTTTCCCCCTCATCACCATCCCCTAACATTACAGCGCTTACACTGTATCACGTCATGTCTTACTACAAAGCACTTAAGGAAGTCAAGAGGTCACTGCAAAGAATGCACATCATAACATAAGTGTTATGGATGTTAGGGAGACAACTGCATGCGCAATACAAGTGTTTCTATGAGTTGGAGCTTTTGGAAACAAAACTCGGGCATTCACTTTAGCATGGTTGGCATTGCCCTGAGGTGATTAGACTAATTTAATTTAATTTGTATACTTTGTGGACTTTTATCACTATGGAAATATATCAACTGAAATAAACTTCTTTCAATCATTTCAAAGCACATTTACTTTCTGAGCACTGCACTCACCCCTGCTGTTACAGAAACCTTCAGGGATTTCTGAATGGCTTTGTGCGGAAAATTATTCAAAGAAGCTACATGAATTGCAAAGACAACAACAATTTCAATTTTGAATCCAACAGTTCACAAGTGTTGTGTTCACTGAATGCCCACTCTTTCTGTGGCTGATATAGCAGTAATTTATTTTTTTTTTTTTTTTTTAAAGTTAGCCACTGATTAAACAAGGTCCAAACAGGGGAGGTTTAGGCAGGCAGATAAAGCTGTATGTCATCCCTTACTTCCAATAACTGTCTTTTTTAATAGCAAATTTAAGACACATGTTTTCTGCTGGGCTGTATTGGAAAGGACACTGCACAAAATCCAGACAAAAGTATCAGGTTTTGAAATTTTTGGATAGTTTTCTTCCTGAGAACGTACATGCATACACTTTTTGTGTGTGTGCATGCAAGTTCTGCAGAATAATGTACTCCAATTTTATTCAAATGTAACACACAAACAAAGGAAAAGTGAGGAAAAACTAGGACAGCTTTTGTATCTTTTGCATTCAAACCCCACACTTCCATCCATTAATGATTAAACTTCAGCTTATATAAATAGTAAATTCCACTAAAGATCACCAGGAGCGTTCCGTATTTCTGATCATTATGCTCTGTACTAGTATATCAGTGAACTATATTGCTCAGTATGCCGTTCTCTCTCTAGGGATGTGATTTTAATTTCTGAAGCTCTTCCTGACAGAGAGCCTCTCCTGACAGAGAGGTTCAAGGCACAGAGTTACAAGCTGCAGAGTGAAGGAGAGCAAAGGAAGGCAGTAGGGAGCTGAATAGTACCTGCACTCATCTGTACTCCAGCTTCTTTAGGGACTACTGTATTTTCTTTTCCAAAATAATGGAGACAATTTAGCTTGGGAAGCAGAGTTATAGTGTTGTGAGTTTTTTTAAACAATTTCTCTTGGAGAAAAAAAAAACAACAAAAAAGATGGTTGTGGCCTACACTCTAACAGGAAACTTCAGATTAACTTGCAAGGGAAGTTTCACAGCTTATGAAAACTTTGGGACACACAGCAGCCAGTTCTGTGTTTGCCTTTCCTTTGTGAACCCCTTTGCCAATGCTGCTCTATTCTAGATGTTGTTATCCATAGCTATTTGACACTTTCCTTCAGAACCTTCCCTTTTGGTAGACAGTTTCTCTCACATAACGGGCATCAATATATATCCTAGTTTTTACACTAATTTAAAAAAGAAAAATGAACATTTGATCAGAACAACAACACAAATTAAGGCATAGTGAAAAAACAGTTAGGACAAACCCAAAACAATTATCTCTAAAATATTTTAGAGGGATTATAAACATGCATTTCAACAGCCAGCAGATTTAACTCTGAATAAAAGGAAGATGCTGAACCCTCCTTTTTGGACTCTGATCTATATTCCAGAAATGCAAAGTGAAGAGTTAAATAACTGAGTAGAGCATAGATTACTTTACTTAGCAGGAAACAGTCAACAATTACATATCTGCATTATGAGCCATTAACTGGGTAGTCGTCTTGTAGGTTCAGAAAGATGTTAATGGAACAGCTGCCAGATAACAGGAGGGCTGCAGAAATATGTATTTTGCCATTTGTTACGCTGATGTCAGGGTGTGCATCTGTGCACGGATCAGCCTGATCCAAAGCCCACAGTAATCTGTTCAGTGACTTATGTAGCCACTGGTGCAGGCTCTAGACAAATTCAAATCACAACTGGTAACCTCTGGATAGTTGATTTTAAATCCTGTTAAAATAGGACAAATTCAGGTTGTTAAGCCTAATTAAATCTAAACACGTTAAGATAAGTTGTGCTGTTACAGAGTACGCTGTGGTCGCTTAATACTGTGGTATTAAAAGTAGCTTTCTCCTCTGCTTAACACAACACCCATAATCCTTTACTAAGATCATTGTCATGGCTCTACGTCAAAGGCAGAAGGCTTATACATTAGACAAAACCTTCTCTACAGTTAGATAAAGTAGTTTCTAGTGCTTCAGTAACGAGATTCAGTCATATGCTTCAGCAACGAGTTCTTGGCATCAAGCTTTGCATAAGAATGTTTTTTATTTATTTGCAGGACCTTTAAATTCATTTGGCTGTTATTATTCTGTATGGAAAGAGCAAAGTAAAAAGCACTTTAGCTGTCTTATGGGCTATTAAATAATTGAGGAAAAAATGCTATACAGAAATCCCTATATTGTTTAAATTGCTTGTTAGTAACAAAGTTTAACTTTATAAAGGCTTTAAAAATCTAAATTTCTATTCAATTCTGTCAGACATCCCTGCAGAAGAGAACATGCTGAAACAAACATGCTAATTCTTTGGTGTTGTAGGAAATCAGAAGAGATTGTATGGTCCAAGTAGTGATGTGTCAACTCCCGGATCAGTGCCTAAGATAATCTTTCAAAAGGTCTTTAAATTTTGAACTCTTGAAACTCATTCTGTGTGAGGGACAATTGTGTTTAAAGCATGCACATGCATGGAAAAAAAAAGCAAAGACTTTTATATGCATTTAACATAGGAGTAAAATAAAGACGAGAACTTTTCCATAAATATCAGAAATTATTTTGTTGAAGTCAACAGAAAATGACACCTGCACTGTCCAGAATGCAGCAGAGAGAAATGCAACACAACAAAAAGCATAAGGGAAAATATTGATTTCATTAGTGATAATTCCTGATTAAAGACCTTGAAAAATAGATTTAAATAAGTTCAAATTATATGTTGCTGAAGTTATTACTCCACTGAAGTTGACTTCGGTCTTTTATTTGCTCACCTTTCTTCCACTGAAATTACAAGAAATATTCCTACCGATGTTTCCATACCATGCCACCATTATGTTCACTGTGGTCAGTTTCACAGTTGGTAAAATCTCTAGTCATCTTCATACCTCTCCACATTTTATGAGCTTCAACAGTCTTATCTTCCAGACTAAAAGACCGCAAGACTGCTCATGCTAATAAGCACGTACTTAAATAATACATTATAACGGACTTAAATGGCTACATGCCTAGACACCAAATGCAAATCAGAACTCCCATGAAAGCCATAAAAAATGCTTTGAAAATTACTATCAACGTTAGAAAATGCTTAGATAATAAGAGATTTACACAGACAGATTAGGACTTTAAACATTCCAAAGAGATTGTTTGCTTTCTATGTATTAAAATCCTATTATAAAGGAAATTAACAGAAAAGTACTAAGCATGTTAAATCTGAAAAGCCAAGCATTGCAAAGCATACAAATCAGCAGGAAGTTCAGAGGAACTCCACTGCAGTCCAACCAAAGGACATTGTTTTCTTCTGACACTGGATGCTGAAATAGCCCAGGAAAAAGCTGTCCCAGAGCTAAGGCAAACAAAGAGAAGTTCTCTCCTTGAAAGGAAAGAAAGCAAGCCACCCTTTTTCCAACAGGGCCCAGTAGTGCAGAGCTGCACTTACTGGCTGTCTCAGAGTAAATCAAATCTATAGAATTAGATTCTCTTACTTGAGCAAGTAAGTTGTAGTCATTTCACAAGCACAGATTAAGGAATCTTTATTATCCCTTTGTTTTCCTCAGTGCTTTTAAGAGCAGGAACTCTTATTCAAATGAATTCAAAGATCCCATGACAGCCTTAGGATCCGGCTATCCCTGCAGAAATTAAGTATATGGGAAAGGGAATTTAACAGGTGACAATGTGAAAACAAATGCTTCAACTTTATTGTTTTTGAAATAAATCTGATACAGTGACTAAAGCAAGCAACATCAGCTACGAAGAGGAAAGAGCTCAAACTGCAACAGGAAAATCATGGAAAAGAGAGGACCAAGTGTGGTGGTGCTTTCAGATTTTAATCAGTGAAAGCCAAAATGAGCTATACACCTGGCTCTATAAAAATCTGGCCAAAAAAGAAATATGACATTTTTTATAAAGTTGAGCAACAAAATTTGTCTTCCATATGACAATTGAACTTACAAGACAAACAAAAAAAACACAAAGAAAGTATCATCATAAATGTACCAAACCCTTGATATAAAACAAAGAAAAGAGAGGGAAGAGGGAATAGTGTGCTGCTTCACAAGAAACATGTCTTTCAATGTTGTGCTTCAAAGACCTCTGACAAGAAGTGAAAGATAAATCAGTATTGTGAGGAACGTGTTTCCATTAGAGTTGTGACTCTTCCAAGGTGTTCACATCCAGAAGGACAAATATTTTGTTACCTATCATTCTCAGACTTGAGATGAGGGCTACCCTGATGGGAACAGAGGTAAGGCTACGAAAGTTCTTCAGGAAGTTTTCCTTCTAAGGCCCTGAGGTAGAATAGGAAGGAAAAACAAGAAGAAAAACATGAACTTCCAGGCTAACAGGATAAAAAAAAATCAAAAACTATAGTCTGACAAGTATTCAGGAATTTTGGGAACAGCAGCCATGCCACATGAGAGGAGTTGCAGACTTCAAGCTGTTTCCCCATGACAGTATTTGAATATGGTCCTTCGCCCCATCCCTCACTCAGTAACATTTCTGAAGATGTCTGTAGAGAACAGCTTTCAGATTTCAACAGAATTATATATATGTGCCTTGTAGCAGGCACTGTACTCTTCACACAGAAAATCTATGGATTCAGTCAAGGCTAAAGCCTCAGCTGACTCAATGCCTACTTGCAAAGGCTCTCAAATTCCTGCAGCATTTTTCTTTCCATGAAATCAAATGACAGGGAAAAGCTGTTGCATAAGTTCTCTTCTGAAAAAATCTGTACCATAGGGAGGGCTGTCCCGTGTAGGGTTTAAGCTTCAGCAGTTTATCTGCTTCAGTTGTGCAGAGAAACTAATCCCTTTAGAGTTTTACTTTAGAATCCAGCACAATAGTTTTCTATCAGTATGTGGGGTGCTTAGCTTGGATTATAGTGTGGTTTTATAGCAGTTTTAATAGTTTAGAACAATGTTTAGCAAAGGCACTAACTATAATTAGATGGCTTTTTCAGGCAATGATTGCATATAACTGTGTGCACGAATGTTTAGCCCGAGTCCTCATTTCAGACAGGACCTTTTCTGTAAGAGCAACATGCAAATTTTCTGGCTTACAACCATATTAGCACCAAGTAAGCAATTACCTAGACTGTGTATAGCATAAAGGCAGTTAGCATAAAGTCACATAAAACTAAGTTGAGAAAATACAGAGCCAATTTAAAAAGATATGGAAGCCTTGTACAAAGTAGTGAGTTTTTAAACATTAACCACTGATTAAGTTAAAATGCTTGTCCAACATGTTTTGGGGTGAAAGGAAGATGGCAAAAATATTAGAGCACCAAAGCTCCAGAAGGTTCCATATTCTTAGATGTTCCCTACATCAGACTTCTTTATATTAAAACTATGAACGTGGCAGTTTTGGCTTTGACTGGATTAAATATAATAAAAAGAATAATTACCACTTGAAATTTTCAGTAGTTCTCATTTCAGTGTAATTAGATGTAGTGATTAGAATATCTTTTCTATTGCATTGTAGTTCTTCCTTAGCACCAAACAATGATACAAGTTATTTACATATCTTAAGTTAAAGGAGGAGCACAACTTAACACAAGAGTTGCCATTGTTTCCACTGGAGCTTCTCCAAACTCCTGCCAAACACCCTGCAGTGTTGTGCAATGTCTTTGTAAACAGTTTGTGTCAGTTCATTACCTCTAACATTATCTTTTTCTATTAAAACACACAAAAACTACACTTTTCAAAACCAACCAAACTGACCTATAGACACTTCAGTTCATCACAGGCTCCCTCAGGGAGATATATCCTTTGTACCCCAAAGACCCCGAGAGAAGCTTCAAATATTAATTTTGGACTGCCTGCCTCACCTGTCAAGTTTCAAGCACAGACAGGGCGGCCTCAGCTTCTGACCGTTTCCTGAGATGCTAAATGGATCTCTGCATGTCAACATATCATACACTGCTAATGTAATGATAAATGTTTGAGTAGTTAAGAATACTTCTAGGAACCCCACTAAAAAAATTATAAAGCTCTCATTTATCAACGTTTATGAACATTTAGGTTCCAATTTCTTGGATAATTAATCCAAGTTTTTTAATAACCCATGCTGAAAAGTTACTAGGAAAAAATAATTTATGGAATGATTTTTGCTTACTAACTTTTTTAGAACAGAAATAATGTCAGCACATGAATTATATGCCAATAAAGCAATATACTTGACTAACTTTCCAGTCACATACCGGAAGAAAACAATTTCAGCTTAAAGAAATATAGATGAATTCTCTACTCTCTGCTGAACATAGCTAAATGACAATGATGCTCTTGATTGAGATCTAAATTATATTTTGATCTGTGTGTTCTGTGTCTTCTGTTCTAGGGCTGTATGATAACAAAGTGTACTATCACAGACCTTTCTATTCTCTTGATAATACTGTTGCTAATTTGTTCAACAATTGATCTCCATCTCCATCTGACTCATTTACAATTGTGATAGCAATAATTGTTTCACTCTGACAGCAAACACAGAGCAGCCAAATCCCTAACCTAGTTACAATTGAGGTTTTGCTACCACAGGAGCTAGGTGAAAAAATTGCGTTCAAAAGCTTTGAATATTTTAAGTGTGTGCTGTGACCTTCAGTGGGACCTCAGCTGCCCTTTCAATCTGTAGCCACAGAGCAACTGTAGCAAGAGAAGTTTGCCTGAACTTCTACAGCAGCTCTTTGAGTCATCTGCAGCAAGAACAACTTCTGCGTATCCATTGCTATTCTGTAAAGCAAGGATAACAGCATTTCTTTCTCCCCAGTGCTGTGTGGCATAAACTTTCATAGTTTTATCTTTTATCATTTCTCAGTACTTGTGCTTATTGAAGACCCAGTTCCTAATATCGTTAAACTCAGTCATCACAGCCAAAGCCAAATATTTACCAGTATTCCTGGATTTACTCTGTAGCATATGCTGTTGCATTTCTGGCAGCTCTAAGCCAACTGATCTAAAGAAAGCTTAGTTTTAGTCATCACAGCTGACATGAGTATCTCTAAATTATTTGAGGCAGGGGCTGGCTACTGCTATCACGGTTGTTTGGCTGTGTGGTTGGTTTTTTGTTGTTGTTAGTTTTGTTTTTTTTGCAAAGCATTAACTGATATGTCTGTATCCTTTGTTCATATATCCAGTTTGTACTACAATACAAATAACACAGGTTTGGTGCAGATAGTTTTTGGAGTCTAATGGAGCTTTGCCCAAAAGTTATTTTCATAAACGCATCAAGGTAAATATATATTAGGTATATGTGTAACAAAAAGAAATTACACTTCCCTCCCTCCTTTCTCCCCATCAACTACTAAATTAGCATGAGACATTTAGGCTGGTATCTTATTTCTAGCTTTGAGTCAGTTGCAAGAACAGGCTCCGCTTCCAGAGTGAGTAAGCTGGCCAATGTATGTTATGTCAGCCAATCACCTGTGGAGACACTGCACTGACGGATAGCCACGTGTGAATTTTCCTTCAGCAAGTAAAAAGAATTGAGGAAATCCTCTTTTATCCAGAGGAGCAATTATGCACATTCCGACTTCCACACAATAAAAATTTTAAACAGTTTAAATTTCAGTGATTCTGTGAATCTAGCTCTATATTTTTGCTGTCAAGTCATCATTGTTTTGTGGGTTTTGTTTAAATCCACATTTATACAGCTACAAATCAGTCCAGCAGACATTTGTGCCAGTGAAAAGGAGCTTTCAAAAAGGCATTGTAACAGGCATTCCATACTCAGAGCAGGAAGGAAAAATAAAGGAGAACTGATTCTTCCTTAAGATCTTTTTGCAAAAGGACTCAGTCAAAAACCAAGTCTAACAGTGAAAATGGATGGTATGGTTGGAACGTGCCAAATATTTTAAACGAAACCTAGCAGCCTTACGTGGCAATTGCAGATAGATAATTGCACAGGGAAGGAGGAGATTTTGCCATGAAGTCTTTCTAGTGGAAATTGAGAGTTTGCCTCAAAGGAAAAGTGTTCCATTAGAAAGATGGAAAGATAGTCTGAAATCCTCTAGCATCCACTTCCAAGTTGTTTTAGTCTTTACTAATTAAAGAAGTTGATGACTCTAATAACTTCACCATTTTTTCTATTTTCCCCCCATACACAGTGTATGAGCAGCTGATGAAAAGTAACAAGTTAAATAACAAGTGAAATGCAAGCTGTCACAAGACTTTCATGATTCAAGAAGGTCAGGATGAATATATTCTGTTTAATCAACCCACAATAAATCTCTGCTCTCTTACCTCACTCATTGAGCTCATTACTCATGATAACTCTATCCCAGTTTGCTCGCTTTTAAGAAGTTTTTTTGTAGCTTACATTAGTCAGGAAATTCCACAAAATGCTGACAGTTCATTCTTGCTCTTCGGTCATTATTTGTTCTATTTTTAAAAACAATAATTTACTCACCAAACCTCTGTACTTTTTAAACATCTATTTATTTCCAATTTCTTAGTTATTGGAAAGTATTCAGCAATTTTTGGGCAATGCCCTTTTCAATGCATGAGTGATTAAAAGCAGCTGGTTACTGGTACTCACACAGCAAATTGTAAGTCATATTTGCTTTCAGACAGGTTACATAAATGAGCCAATCATCATGATGGCAAATTTTAATATCATAATGTTAAATATTTATTCAGGTATTTAATTAGAACCATTGCTCAAGCCTAGCATGCTTTTCACATGTGTATAGGCCAACTTGGAAAATCCAAGGCTGGTCCCTCAAGAGGCTCTCTCTGTAAGCTTAGCTCAGAGTATGAGGAAAGCTAAGAAAATTTCTGCGAGTACAGGAGCCTGTGCCACACGCAGCCTTTTGCTACGGGGATGAGCTGGCTCTGCCACAGGACTGAGCTGGCTGGAAGCCATGTGAATGTACCAGTGAGGTGCTCATTCAACCTGGCAGCATGCTGCTCCTCTGCAAGCTTTCTTTGGTCTGACTCAGCTCGGCGCTGGCTGGGGCCCCTCAGCCTTTTGTTGTGCGTGGTGGGGGGCTCACATCTGGCTGGGAAGGGCTGTGCAGATCTGATGTACAAAGGACAAGGATCAGACTTCAGCTCACGCTTTCCTCACAACCATTCACTTGCTCCTGATTGTACAAATCCTGCAGATTTGTAAAGGTGGAAAGTGAACAAAGGAATGGAAGAAGGATCCTGCCATCCTTCCATAGATAACTCTGTAGGCACTGGTCATACATGAACTCCTGGACTCAACGCAGGGACTACTGTATGAAGTGCAGTAGTCTGAGATCTTTACATTCACCAGGTGATCTAATTGCTGATAGAGGGAGATGCAGCAAGACTGGCAGAGGCTGCAATGTATCTTGTTTCAGAAGTTTGAATTGGATTTTCTCACCATAATACAAAGGGTCATACTGTTTCCTGAGAACGTTATGTTTCAACATTCCTAGACCAAACGCAAACATCATGTGTGAGCACTCTCAGCTCTCATTTGCAGGAACGGCTTTATTACCAGCTAAACAAAACACAAATGCAGAATGTTCCATTTTCCTACCTGTAGCTAAGCTGTTGGTTTTTAACAGGAAATAAAGATAGTCTTTCCAGTAATCACTGGGAACTCTGGGCACATCAGCACTACTCACTGTTAGATCACTAGGATGTCTGTGATCTGAACAAAATGCTTCAGTTGAGTGAGCTACATCAAAAAGTGGCTGTTTTTAATTTAAGTCTCTGAACTTAAAAATAAGTCAGTGTGAGCTGGAGCACTTCTTTTCATAAATTTTTAAGCCCTTCCTCAGAAGAACTTTGTTTTCTTTATGTGAATCCTGGATCGCTTGGAAAATGTCTTTTTGTGCATTTAAACATCACATTCAAACCTATTTTCACAATTTGAGGAGAATGGAAAAAGGTGAAAGAAACAGCATAGTATCTCACCTATCATACTGAAAAGCTAAGCTTAAAGCATATAATATTTTGTCTCCCATTCCAAAACTGGTGCAAACACCATGCAGGTTTCTACAGAAGCTCCCACCTATGTTCTGCAACGAAATGCTGTGACGAGGCCAGTCAACCAATTTTCTCAAAATACCTGCTGTACTTTTGTTATGCTATAGTTTTTCCTTTTGCATCTTTAAATGTGATACTCCTTCCTATTGACCCAAAGAAGCTTTTGTAGAATTGCTCCAGTTATGTTCCTCTATCAGCTGCTTCACATGAGATAATCAACTCTTCTGTGATTTTTCCTCTATCTGCATTTTAATGTGCTCATCAACCTGATTAGAGAATGGGGAACCAAAGTCTCTAGAGGACAGTATGCTCCCCATGAAAATACTGTATTTGACTACTATAATCAAAAAAGATTTAAATATTACATTCTCAATCAATCAGTAAACATTCCCCCCAGCTCCTTACATCCACCTTCTATGTCAATCAAACATTTATATTCTTCAGACAGCATCATTATACCAGCCAATCTTGTATTTTATAGCCTACACGTAATAGTTTAAACCTGATACCCAAGAGAATTTGGGGTTTCAAAATACCTAGACCCCCAGGAAAAAAAAAAAAGCTAGAAGTCTGGCAACATCTACTCCAACATATAATAGTCTTAAGTTCACTGCATTTAGGAAATTAGCAGTGACCTGACAGAGAACATATATTGCATAGTAACTGGCTGCCAAAATAATTCCTCGAGTAGCTGAACTTACATCTGTTGGACTTCATATACAGCATGGTGTGTAAAAAAACCACCTACTTTTTAAACCCCTTTTTTCCAGATTGTCTAAATACATCTTGACTAAAGTTATGATGAAACACATACAGGACATCAAACAGAAAAGTCTGCTCTGTTCTAGAAGATGCTTGGAGTCTCCACTCATCTACCACAGAAGTTCCCAAATTTGTGAAAAATTTGTGACCGTAATACAACCACAAAGCTACAAGAACACTTGCTTTTGTTTCTCTAATAGAATTGTAACAAAGCTCTATGGTCTCTCCAGTACAATGCCTACTATTTCAGGAACACCAGAAAAACACTGAGCAGAACCTTTTTATTCTATCACTTTGATTCTTACATTTCCTGCCCTTCAGAGCATTTAATTCTTACTGTTTTTTCAAAACACTGTTCCAGCTCCAGGGTAACCTTGGACCAGCCAAATATATCAGGCAAAAGCCAAGCAGACCATCGTATTTCTCTTCAGTGTTACGTTCTTGGACAACTTGCATCATAAATTTACAAGCTTGTCAATTAAGTTTAGAGATCCAGTAAACCATCTATATTAAATATGACTTGGATATGAGGGAAGACAAAAGAAGATTAACATGGCATTCTCACAGCAGGCATAATCTGTTGACTTTTGGGTGGAAAAGACCCAACAGGCTGTCCGTTACCCTTTCCTTAGAGTTCCACTCAGTGCTCCGGATTTGCAAGCATCTTCGGAGCTTGCCACTGTTATTTATTCATTTTAGAGAAAAAAGAAAAAAGATCCTCCTGTAATAATTTCTGATAGTTACTATCACAACACAACCTGATGAATCAAGCCTTTTTTTTTTAATTATGTCTTTTATTCCTTTGCACATTAGCTCTATAGAATTCATAGTTCACAATGTTTTTTGCTTTTTATTTTTGCATTTTTTTTATTTATTTTTTTTAAAGCAGGCACTTCTGCTTGAGCAGCTATTTACAGATTAACTTGAGTACCATTGCCGGTCTTGTCTCGAGCCAGTCAGTCTCCTCAGGCAGTATTGAAAATAGATACTTGGTATTACCTTCCCCCCAGATACGCATCTCGAGCTCTGTTTCTTCTGGTCCTATATATGCTTGAGTTTGCACATGTAAACCAATTCACTAAAGTCACAAATATTGAGCTTGCATAAGTTGGACCTAATTTTATGAACAGGCTAAGCGTTCAACAAAGGAAAAAAATATCATGCATGGGAAACTAATGCAAGGGAGTTAAAGCCAACATTTTCAAGTAAATCTAAAGGATTGAAATGCCAAAATCCTGGTTGTAGTCTGTATATTAGAGTATATTATCCTTCTTATTTGACTATTTCCATGTGCAAACTAATTCCCAACAGAAGAGAAACGCATGTTAAGCTTTAAATAAGCAAGGACAGGCTTGCAGAACTAATCTGATTTACATCCCTCAAGACTTTCTACCTACTACCTGTGACAAAGCAAGTCAGCCTATTCCTCAGGAGCTTCCTCAATAATAAGCAACAAATTCCTTATTGACAGAAGGCTTTAAGGCATCTCTCAAGAGCAGCCACCTACACCACATACACACACAAAAAACCTTCATTTAGGTTTACATAGCATCTCTGCCAATTTCCAGGGAGTATTTTGTTGTGTTCTTGCTTATTTTAAAGGCTCTTACAAAACAGACTTGTCATAGGACCTTCCATGTACATACAAGGGAGCTCACTAAGTTAATGAGGCCCACCGGTACTTCTCCATTTGATAATCAAGTTTGGGAAAAAGAATTCAAGTTTTTAATACAGTGTACAACACCCTAAACTGATTAAACCTGAAATTCACCTTCCTCTGTGTGTTTTTGTGCTGTACTTGATTGCTAATCACAACATGTGGAGTGTGTTGACGACAGTAGACTTAACACATATTCAGGGTCTTAGTTTTTGATAAAAGTTTTTGGACAATTTCTACCACATTCATATGAATTCCAGTAGATACTTGTTTGTTGTACAGGAAAAAGGACTATCCTGGATAATGTTTCAGACTACAAGTTTGAGCCATTTTTAATGGAATTGCTACTTATTGGGTTTAGTGGTTTTTGTTTTTTTTTGATTAATTAGTAAGATCTGTTTTCTCTCCCAGAGTTCAGTCATCATGCCAGTTCACCCACAGATGCTTTGAAAAGTCAGCAGAACCTACTCCAACCTACTATGCAACCAGCTATATAGTTCCTTTGAAAGTTGAAGGTGATGCCCATTAACACACATTGCTCCCTGCACACAGTCCTTTGAGCACTTCTACCGAATTGTTTCCTGTTCAATACGTTCTTAGATGCTATAAATCTTTCCCATTTACCCTGACCATAAGAAGACCTCTAGGGGATTTTTCTACTATTTATTTAAAGCATTGATTGAAGTTTCTGAATTATAAGTAATTCTCACCAGTAGTTAAGCTCATAAAAATGATAACTCATCAAAATCATCTCTTCATTTCTATATGTGGCTCTACATATGGCTCTATTGATGACTTCAGAGAACCAGGAGTTTTCTCTCCTCAAGAAAAGCAATGAGTGCTGCAGGGACAAGGTGCCCTTTAACTCCACGCTGCACATTCACAGCTAGATGAACTGGATTTTTGTTGACTGGGAGCATTAATCGTAGTGTGATTTAATTTACTGGAAGACCACAGGGCACCTTCCTGCACACAAAACAGTAGCAATTTCACTCGGCTGTCCCTTGCTAAAGAAACATAAGGAAAACTGATTAAAAACACCAGAGAGATAATCTTTTCTGCCTGACACAAAAAGCTAATTACAAATGCAAAATAATACTGCAGTACTATTTTGCAACAAAATAGTGAGGAGGAAGAGTTAGGCACTGAGGTGGTAATTTGCTGGAGTCTAGTCAGAATCTCAGGGAGCAACTGATGCTCAGAATAAGAAAGCTATCTGGGCCTTTGAAGTCACACACACAAGCATTTGGGATTCAGCATACAATTCCATCTCAACCACAGTATTTTCAGCTAAGTATTATACATATTACTGGTAAATGGTGTCCTGGAGGGATGGTACTACTGGATCACTGCCATCCTTCTTAAAAGTTCTCTTATTATTCTTCTGGCCTTTTTTTTTGTGGTATTTCTCAGAATCACACTAGCAGCTGTTATTGCTGCAGGTTATACAGAGGATTTGCACATATCCACCACCAAATATCTGGGAAGCTATTGTAGAACTACTATTCTATGAAGTATTTGTAGATATTTGTATTCTTCAAAAAGATACCCTCAGTTATGACTTTCATTTTTTCTTTAATAGGTACACTCTTAATACAAGTGATAGCTCTCTCAGTATGCAAGATCTAGCTAATTCACTGTAATTACAAGTGAGCACTAATGATTCTTCTAATCTTTGGCTTTTTTATATGGTATTACCCTATTTAAGATCATAAGAACAGTAATAAACGAGCATGAATACCAGACACAGATGCATCTGCCACTTCAAGAGTCTTCTTTCCTCCCGCCTCCTGCTTCACTAGTTTAACAAATATATTTATTTATTTACATCATTTCACGCCTTGAGACAGCTCAGTATTAGTGAGCCTCTTCCCTGCCAGGATGGAAGAAAATGTCAGGTAACAAAACCTTAAGGATGACTGATTTGTCTCATGTCTGCACTGTAATAAGCACCAGAACTGAAGACAGCCATAAATCACACCAGTATTTCAGGTCAGAGGCTGCAGTGCCCAAGCTTTCACAGACACAGGACAAATGAGGACTGTCACTGCCTGGCCGAGGAGTACACATCCTCTGTGCTTGAGTTTTGCCACTGCTAATGCCTTGTAAAACCTCTGAGCTGCCCCAACAGGAACAAGTGACACTGAGAAGAACAAGGTCCTGGAGACCCTTTTGCACAGCCCAACACCCTCATTTCTTCCTTTTGAAATGGTCTCCAGAGGCCTGAGCCTCCTGCCTCAGGAACTGGCTCAAGTACAGTCATTTCTGTCTGGTGGGTGGCCTCCATCAGCCCTCCAGGGATGGGGCCCCATTCTGTCGGTGTCTCCAGGCTGACATCTTTGCCCTTCTGCCCCACACACCCCCTCAGCTTCTCTTTAGCCAACTGTCCCAAAACTTGTGTTAAGAGAACAGAGACAAATCAGAGGAAGGGAAAAAAAGGGAGGGGATATCAAAATTTCACTACCCAACATCCACTTTTACCATCACTGTTAAAATAAAATTCAGTGTCTTCACAACACGCATGCATCTTGGATTCAGAAGGGAGGGCTTGGGACTCACGTTTTGTAAGTCAGGATGACAAAGGAATCTGGGCATTTTAGCTCAGTCCTCAAACACAAGCTTGGCAATTCTTTCACCCTGTGCCCATCTGTTAGCACTAATCCACAGTCACAACAGAGGGAAACAAGAGGCCAATCTGCTGCCTAGTTGAGAAGTGTCTGGCTGAAACACAGAGCAGTCTGCTGAGTCTAATCCATGTTTTATATTCAAAAGGAAAAGAAAACAGATACAGTAACTGACTCCTAAAATCTGCAGCTATGGTCTTCCACTTATTCCTCCCAGATAACCGCTCTCAGAAGAGAGCTGCTCAGAGCTGTATTTATTGTGGTCTTTCTTGACCCAAAAGTAGAGCTTTTCATATTTAATCTCAGACTTATATAGAACCTCTACAAGTCTGCAGATGCAGAACACTGCACACACAACTGCGAATCAAGTCACCTTGGCCAATGTTACCTTCTGGGTAAGCACAGCAGACCCAGTCAGAATATGCTTTCTTTGTTAAAGGTTTTTATAAAACCTCTCAGTTTCCAATTCTACAATAAAAATAGATTCAAGAGATTCAAACAATTTCATTCATTGTCAGAAATATCTGTCCCTGTTTGCTAGTAAAGTCCGAAAAAGATAGGGCAGGACAGTGCAGAGTAGGAAGTCACTTTCTTCTGTCAAAATACACTGTAACCACTCTATGGTTTCTCTCTATAAATCTAAGTGAACTGGATGCTGTATGCAAACTGATTAAAATCTACTTATGCTATAAAAGGAAAAATGAGAACACTGTGCCAGACTCGTAGGCCTCCCTCCTCCTCCCAAACAATACAAAACCAACAAATCAACAGATAACAAAGGAGATGTGATCACAGACTGAATGATCTGGTTTCATCATCAAAATAGTTATTTATAGTTTGTTGGCAGGTTTGTGGGGGTTTTTTTCCCCCCCTCTAGATCTGTTCTACAGAACTATTTTAAAAGCAACTTTAAGTTTTAGTATTCTTGCTAGGATATGTTGTCTGAAATCTTCATTTGGCTGGTAGAAATCAATAAATGTTTTCTTTCACATTATTTATCCAAAATATAGTGAGCCCCAAACTTTAGTTTTTTTTTTGTTGTTGTTGTTTTACTGAGTTGAAGCTGGTATAGCTTTCTGGTAGATTAATTTATTTGATGAGACACAATATCCCAAGATTCTCATTCTTTAAGTATGATGATTCAATTATGCTGTAACAGTGTAGAAATTTAAGCACAGTAATACTGTGTCCTAATGCATCTCCTAGTGAGTTTATATCATAGATTTCATTAAAAGATATAGAGCTAAGATTATAAAAACACTTTTCCTGATTTTCATGTCTTTATAAATACTCTCCACTAGTACTAAGTAATAAAGTGGTGGTGGTCAAAATTTTTCAAAGCTCTGTGATACTAGTAGTTTGAACTTTCTAGCTTTAAGAAAAAATTTTCCCATTGTTTCACTTTCACCCTTATTTCAAATAACTCAAATAGTTCTGCAAAATCTTTCTGATGGAGGAGAGGCTGAAGTTTGGGGGAGTGGAAGAAATGAATGTAGGTCTGCTTTTCACATCAATATATTGGAAGACTTACAAAGTTTAGTGTTGTGAAAAAATATGACAGAAGTTACCTTTACTCATGCTGTAGCTATTAACTGTCAAAACACAGAAAATTACTAATAGTAATATAAAATACCTTCACTAAGGAAAAATGAAATGGTAATTTAATCAACTTTGTGTCCTTTGTAAGTATTACATTTTCAGAATCAGTTAAGAGCAGCTACAGCTTTCAGACTTTTTTCTATGCATGTTTGGTCCATGCTTTTGAAGTTTTCTGTAACTTATGTTCAAAAGGGAGCAACAGTTCTGTATACAATGCATGTTATGTCTTCATCTTATAGCTTCATATCTCTTTATCTAAAACTGCAGCTTTATTTATCTTTTTAAAATTCAGTCTGTAAGATACACAAAAACTCTTAAGGTTTAGTTCTAGTTTGGGATCAGCAAATGTTTTCCAGCACTGACAGACTCTGAGAGCCCCAAAACCCTCTCTGTTCCTCCCACTGCCCAGCAACAGATACACCCCCTCACTTCTGTTGCAAGGAAACATGGTGACACAGGCCAAGTTAGGCTGGGTTCACCCCAGTAGACAGCCTTGACCTGCATGATCACTGTACCAGCCTGAATATATTGCATATATTACAATTATGAGCTCAGTAAAAACCAGAAAAAAAAGCAGTTAGTGTTCCTTGATCAGTCCATGACAATTCATTTTATTTACTGGGTTGAATCTCATCACACCTTATGTCAAAATTGAGAATGACATAGGAAATACTTGGAGACTACTAAAATTTTTAAAATTACTTCAGTAGATAGTTTGCCCTGACCTTGATCCCTCCGATCATTTAAGTTTTAACTACTCACTTAATTGAAGCCTTTTGGATCAAAGAATTAGAAAGAACTTTACAAAAACAGAGAAACCCCTACACGATTTCATACAATGAAATATCATAGTGAATATATAAGAGAAGATTTGCTGCATTTAATGTGTTTTTGATATAATAGTAGGTCTGAGTTTACAACCTCTCTTTTGACTAATTTGACTCCTTAAGTCTGGCTGATCACTGCTGTAACTCTTGGCACTGGTTAAGGATATCTCTACTAAGAACATTTGCTAACATCGTCCCCAGTAAGCAACGGTCATTACTGTTCACTCACATTAAGCTAGAGCTGCTCTCTGGCAGACATCCTAGTAAAGAAGACATCCCAATTCATGACATTTCCCGTTAAAATAATAAAGAATATCTTTTCTACTGAAATGAAATCAAAATATTGGAAGATTCATAGAAGTCCTCCCACCTCATTCAGGGGAACAGGAGGTAGGTATTATATAAGCACTTAGCTATATATAGCAAGACTTTTTGCTAGCAACACATCAGTGTCACTGCTGAATCATGATATTCCAAAAAATGTCAGCCTTCATAACTGCAAAAGTAACCACAACTTCAATAAACTGGAAGGACACATCAAGGTCTGTAGAACAACAAGATGAAAAGAAAGTTATTAGCCTTCTATTTCTTCCCTGTCCCTTCTCTGCCATTAGCTGTTTGCATTTCAAGAAGCTAAGTGAATGCAAAAGCAAGCAACGTCTCTGAGAGTATTTCAGTCATCCTGAACTCAACTTTAAAAGATAGAACTCATGTTACATGTCTACATGAATCAAATACATAAGTGGCAATACACATAAGGGATTAAGCAGCAACAGTACACGTTTTGACCACATTAATAGACACCTAACACAAGTTTGGTGTCTATTAGCTTGGTCCTGCAGTTGAAACTTCAATGCTCTAACCTTGAGGGGTACAAAGCTCAATATTCCCTTGGGAGCAAGTGAGACTGAGGAACAAGCACTGGGAAGCACAAAGTCTAGAATTTGGAATACCTTGACAGGGCTGGTATAGGTAAATGACACTGGAAAACAAAGATTTTGGTCTATCCTCCACTGTGTGAAATTTAGAAAGCTATTTCCTGAAATAAGTATCATTGCATTGGGCACATGAAAGCAATAATCAGGTTATAAAAATTTACAAGAGACCATGAATTTTTAGTCTGATCTCTCCATTAGGATTAATTGTAAGCAGTGTAAGCAGAGTAATAAAGAAGTCCTAGAGAAAAAAAAAAATCTTCCCTATAATTGTGCCATTTGACAAATAAAACAACGTATATTTCCATTATCAAATCTGAAAGCAAACAGAATTGATTTTCAGTTTTACTTGATGTAAACAGAGCTTATTATCTTAATTAATCCTTCCCTAGACTTTGTTTTCTGGAAGACATTTATCTCAAATAAAGCAACTTTATCAACATTTAAGCAGTATATTTATCTTTATAGCCTCAGGTACGATGTAGGAGCTAAGACTGAATCCAAGAACGTATTCATGTTGCTAATGCTAATACACTTAAGAGTTGGCCCCTTACGCAGTTGTATCAGCCCTGAGGCTGCCTACTAAACAGCTCCAATTTGTAGTGAAGAAGGGCCTTAACGCTCTGATCCATGACAAGCATGAGGAAGCGCTTGCAACCAGCAGGGCAGCCCCAGGCAACACGTACCTGAAATGAATATGGAGTTAATCATTACCTTCCTCTCCATTCTTATCTCAAAATGACCTACACAATTACTTGTACGTCTTTTCAGCATTTGCTGCAGTACCTGCTAAGAAGGTTTCAACAACGATAGCTTATTTTTGTCCACCTCTGTACCAGGTGCCCGTGCCCAGGTGCAGACCATGGGGCCCCATGAGGCGAGGCCGGGGCCACTTCCAGAAGGTTCTGGGGCAACATGAGGGAAGGGCCATGCGCTGCAGGGTAGCCAGAACTGAGGTAAAACCTGTGAGGAATGGCCCTGCCAGCATCATGTCAAGAGGAGGAAGAGGAAGGGGATGCTGTAAGTGCCGGGGTACATGTGTACCTGCAGCCCATGGAGAGAGACCATGGTGGAGCAGGGGATGTGCCCTGAAGGAGCTGCTGCCCATGGAAGGGCCCGCAAAGGCTCAGGGGAAAGGTGTGAGGAGGAAGGAGGGGATGCAACTGAGGAGTGGGAGAGCGACTGGCAGCCAGTCAAGGTCACCCTTCACAACCTCCCACTCTTTTGCCATCTCCTTCCGTCCATTTTCTTTCCCTCCCCTCTGGGCAGGCACAGAAAGGACCATGCAGAATATCCTCAATAGGCTGCCTAAATCAACGTCCTGTTTCAAATTACGTTGCTTCAAATGCCTCAGAAAAGCATTGTTTAATCAAAAGAACTTCATTTGCATTCCCACTTTTCACTGAATTTAAAGCATATTGTTCATCCCTCATCATGAATAGAAAATATACTTAAACAATATCACTGACTACATTCCCTCACAACATGTTCATTTATAAAACTTCTCTTCATCTTAAAAAAAATAATACTTCTTTATGAAGTTTTTCAAAGTCTTTCCAATCCTTTTTACCCCACACACTCCTGATTAGGGTAACAGAATTCAAGGGAAAAAACATGTTGTCAGTATTATTCTCATTTCCTTTCCTACTCTGAGAGCTGATGAAAAGCCTCCAACAACAACAACAAAAAATCTACGCTTTAACGATAACAAAATGACTCTACTCCAGAAACTGCAGTCTCTGTAGAGATTTAATGTTACAAAACCCAGAAAGAAAAGAAACCACGCCTTCAGAGCATGCAGGTTTTATTTCTTTGACCAAAATCTTAAGGTACTGGTACCAGCAGGAGACATTCTTGCACAAGCACTTCTTACCTTCCCAGAACATTCGGAAGTGGACATGAAAGCAGAACTTTATACACGATCTCTTTCAATATTTGAACCTAACTGCAAGATTTCCTTTACTCCTTTTGTTTAGAGGGATTCTGCTCTGCTATGACCTAGCCAGTACAGATTTTTCCCATGACTTTGTCCAGGATTTATGCAGAGAAAATTCAGTAGAATAGGAAGCAGCCAGGAGAAATTCAGAATTGCTGCTGGGATGATAGGCTGGAGAGAGCTCATTGGCAGCAGAAGACACTAAAAATATAGGAGATAATAAAAATAAATAGCTAATGCTATCTGAGAAATGTAACCTTTTTTTTAAATCCTAAATACTTTTAATTCAGAGATGATATATCATTAATGAAATCATACAAATAAAGAATTGGTATTTTTGCAACAAACCTTATTTGGTGCAGAAAGACTAGTTACAGAATAGATACACTGAGTTATAGGATCAAATATGAGAGTTGAGGATTCATAGAATAAACCACTTCTAATGAGCAAACAAGTGTTTTCTTAGATGCAAAAGTCTTTACAGTTCACGTAAATCTCCATTGAAGAAATAACTGAGATACTTGAGATGTAGCAATATACTTCATATTTTCCCTCCTATAAATTCTCAAATTAGGAAAAAAAAGTCTTTTCAGATCCATCATGAAATAAGCATAATGCACTGCAACACATGAAAAGGAGCAAGCTATATACTGTGCTATATTACCAAAAGCATAACCAACACATCAAGAGAAGTGATGCATTATGATTTTCCATATGGACCGGAAGTGAATAGCATTAGGGAGCTTTTATTCTAAATGAAAATACAGCCCAAGATAAAACTATATATTATATATATAAAACTCAGACTTTTTCTTTTAATAAAAATAGCGATCACCACTGTATTTATTACTCCTTTCATCTAGACACATGCAGAGCATGTGCAGCATTTTTCCACTTTTATTTTCTTATGTTTCTGCTGAAATGACTGATAAACAGGGAAAGGAAAAACAGCAGGTAGGCTACAGGGCTAACATGCCATCACTGCATCTCTACGAGATTCCATGTTTTCAGGGCAGTCACAGCAGACAGTGTCCCACATTGCCACAATGTGCATCACCCACAGCTATAAAAACAGTACCAGAATGCCAGACAATAGGACACTGTGTAAACACGCAGGGCTTACTATTACAGCACCAGTGCCTTCATACAGCCTGCTTTCAACCTGGCTGTTGTAACTGCAAGGTTTAGAAGTATTCTGTATAGAAATACAATATATCACGTGTTGTCAGTCAGATGGAGACACAGAACAATCCAGAGGACTGCACCTCCACCACAATACAGGTAAACAGGCTCAACGTATTCTTTATGTTAAATGGTAAAGATATTTCAAACTACTCACTAATTTCAAATAAGTTTTGTTTCCAGTAATTTGCAATAAAATCAGACGATACCGGCTCGGCAGTATAACAATGTTCTACTTTTAGAAATTGCAAAGAGCAGCAATTCCCTCATTAAACAGACCCATAAATAAATAGTCTCAATTTTCTCTACATTTCCTTTCTTTAATTGATATTGTACAGACTATCAACATTAGAAAATGTAGTTTTAACAAATAAGTTTCCTTGTATTCTGTTAAATATATTGCTTTTTCAAAATCTTAACGCTACTCTCAAGAAGCTGTATGCAATAAGCTGGACAGCAGAGAACCCTTTTGCAGGAATAGTTTTATCCACCAAGGATGACTTTGTACTGCTTAAGGCCAGAAGGGCTTTCACATTACATACTTTTGTGTATATTCAGCTGGTTATCCCTAGAGGTGAACCTAAGGACCTCACCCATCAAATGTATGGAAATTGTTATCCATTTCAACCCTTCTCATTTATTTATTTTTATTTTTTAACCAAAGCAGAAAAGAACAAGGCCATAAATACACAACTGTTTGCACTTGTAGTAAAGCAGTTCTAAAGTGTTGCCAGCTCTTATCTGAGAAAGAGCAACAAAAACATCCAGCTACTCTTTCACTGCAACACAAAAGACATAGCCTCTATGACTTTTTATGCAAATCTATCTGGTCTCCACTGTATGGTCTCTTCAGCACCACCTTGTCATTAGTGAAGGGATGCCACTACAAATTATTTAATCTTAGATATTAATCTTGAAAGCTGTTTGATTTAAGGACATTCATCTTAATATACATAATCAAAGCAGTGGGCTGTTTTGGAAGGGGAAATAATTTCTCTTGTAGTTTTATCAAACATGACAAGAAAGCATCTCTGGATCCTTTACTTTATTACAATTTCAGAGGCAAACAAGGATAGAAGTCTAAAACGTATAATCCATAAATTTTTGCTCTCTCTCATAACCAGAGGACAGAATTAATTTAAGACCAATTAGGATCATTGTATGATAAGAACACTTAAACCAATAACGAAAGGAATTGCATTGTGGGCTGAATATAAAGAGATAATTTTCCAAGTACTGCTAGCAATCAGCATGTAAATGCTTTGAGAAGTTTGGGTGAAAAAAGTATCACACAAAAGTATTATTTGACGTGTGTGTTACAGATGAGGCATCTAAGGCATAAAGTAAAAGCCTCAGAAGCTTCGAGGTTTTGGTTTGACATTTTTAATTAAAAAAAAGATTTATCACTTTTTTCCCAGTGTTTTCATTGAAACACTGAAAGTAAAACCTTTTGCATTGTAAGGGTACAGGCTAAATGGCCCAGGAAGTCAAACATAATATGGAATGAAAATGGAAGTTACATACTATAAACATTTTAATATCTCAACTAAAAGCTTCCCTCCAGCTCAGTTTTTACTAGAAATTTTGATTTATACCTAGACCTCAACTGCTTTTCATGGCTACTTTCTTGTCAGAAGGAGCGATCTGCTTTTCCTCCACTTCATTTTCTTATACTGCACTTTTGTAACAATAAATACAAGAGAAAGTTTCAAGATAAAACTTTATCAGCTAAGAAATGATACAAAGCCAGTTGAGAGCATTGGGTTTTTAGACCAATTGCGGGCAGGCTTCCTTTCACCAGTCTTCCCCCCCCCCCCAGCAGTCACCATCCTATCCCATCTTAAATTGGAACCTGCACTCTTGGTTTCAGAGAAATCCCTCAGGATGCACCAACAATACAAGATAAAAATGTTGAGTAGCCTAAATGAAAAAATGTACCATTCTAACATCCAAGTGGTAAATCCTCAGGAAGTTCTAACGTTTGGAAATTTGAGGGCAGATAGCTTAACAATGTGATGTACATTTGGAATTAAATTGGGAATTCATTAACACTGAAAATAAAAATAATACTATGCATCTCATAGGCATCTAAGAAACTAAAGACTAGACCAAAAATGCAATCAGGGTTACTGCATCATAGAAGATCTTTGGTGAAAACCAAAGCTACAAGGAGAAATGGCCTTCAACCCTACAACTCTAAGTAACTGAATTGTGCTTGTAACTTTAGATTCACAAGAGCCCAGAAGTCCTTAAGAAGACAACATTAAGAGAAATGATTTGAAAGTTTGTGTATGTTTGTACTCACACCACCTTAAGGTAGGGTAGGACTGGAACAATCATTGGTCACCACATGGCTACATCACTAAAGTTCCTTTCCACCAGTTTTTCTTTTTAAAAAGTACATGTTGTTCCACAGCAATGTATGATGGAGGTAGTGCCACTACTACCTTACTATTAAATAAAGAGGAGGTTCTAATTATAATTATTTGTTAAATAACCAAATTATAGAAATCACTGATTTCTATAATAAATTTAAATCATATAAGGCAGTTTAAAATCTGTGGATAGTTTTAGAAATGGTTCAAAGTAACATGTTTTGTGAAAAAAATTGAAAAAGGCACTATGTGTTTTTACAGTCTCCGTTCTTTCAAGGAGGCACGTGACATTCTGAAGATATTCCCTATGAACCTTTGTTTCTAAGAGCACCTGAAGCCAGAAGCTCTTCCAAAAAAACTCACAATCAACTGTTTATGCTCATGCTACTGAATAATTCTTTATGGTATGAAGTCAAATTAAATACTTCATCTCAGTCTTGAAATAGATTGACAGACTTCAGATGTATCTTCAGAAATCTCCAGAGATCCTCTGAGACTGTGAATGTTAAGATGTCTATGATGCAGCTGTATTCAAAGTATGTATTGATATCCAATGAATTTTCAGTCACGTACATCAAAACAAGCAAACATTCAAGAAGCATTTATTTTAGCAATGCAGTTATGATTCTCTATTTACTCTACACTGCCTTCGGCAGTTGAGTACAAGACTTGCTTTTTAGTTCACAGATTTTATGAATCCATTACTGTTTGGTTGCAGCTATTCCTTACTTTTATATTTCAATGTACTTTCATGGCAGAGAATGGTGTGGGGAAAAAAAAAAGTTTTCTAACCTGTATCTTAGTCACTGTTATAGAAGGAAGTTCTTGTAAGGTATTGCTCCAAGAGTTGTAATGAGTTGCTAATGAATTACAACATTCCTCAAACTAGAGCACAGGTAATATATTACAGAAGTCCTTGCTTAGTGCTTGTCTAATAAGCATCACATTCCTAGGCTCACTAATAGATAAACAAGTAATTTCTGCTCAGTTCAGTCTTACAGACTCTGGATTCCTGGAGTATCACAGAAAAACAATTTGGGAACACAAAAGCAAAGCTTTTTGAACTGGTTATGAAAAGCACACTTTGGTTTTCATTGAAGAGTTAGCTTATTGCAACTCCAAAAAAAAAAAGCTTTCTATCAATACAAATCTTAAAACATCCTATCTAGTAAACCAGTTATCAGTTAACCATTAACTGCCTTTTTCCTTGTACCTGTTAAAGTCAGAGAAACTTGGACCGGATAAGAATAGAAGCAGCAATAATATACATTGCGTTATTGAAGGAGAAATAATAAAGATGTCTTATCAATAGATAAGTACACTAGATATAACAAGAGATAAAGTTTCCACCCAGAGACGATTACACAAATATTGGCACATTCAAATTGCATAAGCTGACAGAATGGTTACTAAGCAGAGGTTCAATATGTAGAAGAGAATCCATTCCCAAACACTGTATCTATCATATTACTGTATCTAGTCTGGGATTCTAAGGGAGATTAGAGTATTCATATCTGTCTTCTGGGGTGGCTAAATGCAATAAATATCTTTCAGAGTACAACTTGGTATTTCAGTCACAGGATTTACCGTACTTGGTTTTGCAGCCAAGGTATATTTGTCAGGTGTTTATTTTCCCTCTACCAATCACTGTTAAAAAGATTGTGAGTGGTTAAACAGAACAAAGGAAAAACAGCCAGAAAATTTGTATGATTTAATTAAAGGAAGAAATCAAAGGGATTATAGCCAACAAAGGAAGCTTAAATGAAAAATTTACTACCTCTGGAAGTAACTCCCTGTGTAAGGTAATAAAATACCTAGCACTTGGGGTTCACAGTGAAATGAATCATATATCTTCTGCTGCATGCTGTTCACCACACAACTCTTCCACACAAGCTTCTGAATAAAATCACCACTTTCAACAGCTGCAGCTGGTTCTTGTTTTAGGCTGAATAATATTTCTTTAATATTTATCTCATCTTTCTATTGATTCATGACTAGACTGTCTGCCAGACCAAAATTCTGACTTCAATTTCCTCTTGTTTTTCTAAGTCACTGATGATAGAAAAAAGAGGATTTCTTTGCCCTCTGAGATAGAGGCAGGCTGGTCTATTCTTGCTGATCCTCACCCAGGAAACATTCGTCATGATACTTGATCATAGTTATTAATTGGCTCTAATGAATGAAAAAATAAATACTATAGTCATTTTACTGAAATTAGGCTGAGAAAGCAAAATTGAAAGTTTGAGAGAATAATGTAATGCGAATTTAGAAATTGTATTTTATTTATTTTTGTTAGGTTGGTGCCTAAGGTTTGGCCTAAGAGACATTCGGGGCTTTGTTACTACTGACATTGTGCCATCAGAGAAAAAGGCAGTCCTTGTTCAAGAGCATGCTTAGTTCAGACTTTAAAAAGCACTCACCACTGGTAACAGCCTGCTAGAGCTTTCACATGGATTTACCTAGGAGGCAGAAAAGGACCTAGGGAAGAAAAAAAGGTAGTCTAGAGACCAGTGTACAAGTCTGGGATATGCAAGCATCCAAATCATTTCCTCTGTACACTACAGATTCAAGTGACCATAGGCTAGTCTTCTAGGCTGTGATCTCTCAAGTGGCTCACATAGTCTACTTTTAAGAAATTTTTTTAAGTAAAGATATTAGCAAGATTGTGAGGCGTTCCTGCTTTCTTATTGGAATGCATGTAGATAGAAAAATATGATCAAAGTCATACCTGAATGTATTAGACACAGTTTCATTACTAGGTCACCATAAAGTTTCAATCAATTAACTTAGACTATGAATGTCTTATTTTATACGTGAATAAAAATCAAGCATTTATCTTCTCAAATTTCACCAAATTTTTTTTTTCTTTCAGATTAGAAATTTTCCACGACCGCTTCCCCACCCCAAAAGGTTACACCAAGTTTGTTTGGGTTACAAAAAAATATATATTTATTTATTTTTAAAATGAAAAAAATTATGAAAGAAAATATGAAAGAGCTTTATATTATACACTACTATATGACTTAACTTCACTATTTTTGCCTAGACTCTGTACCCTTAAGCACTCATCTTTCTAAACAGGATAAACCAGGAAAAAAAAATTAAGAAAGTGACAAAACAATCACTTTTCTCTCTTTTGTCTATGTATTTGTTTGGAAGGTAATTTTGGTGATTTTAACCAATTTAGAGAATGCATGAAGTCCTGGGCTTATCATTAACTGCAAGAACTTCACTGCATTTAGTAATACTGTGATTTCAGCTGCCACACTTCTGGCAACTCTGAATCATGGTGTGAATGTTAAGAGAGTAAGAGAGTTTCAGCTTTCCTATGCCATACAAAGGCACACTGCCCAATTCTGACTTCCAAAACATTCTTATGCAGCACTCTTCAGTCCCCCTCTGTATCTGAAACCCAAGTTTATCCAATGTTTGTGTTGTATATTACTGTAGACATCTTTCCAGGAAAAATAAAGTTAATTGATGCCAATGGAATTGTTTAGTATTGGCTTCCTATGGGTTAGCTCTGTGTGGAATCAATCTTAAGTTTTTCTGCTTACACCAAATGGGAATCTGATCAAAAGCATTTTTTTCCCCCCTTTAAAGTTTCACGTTCTATTAATGCATGTCCAACAAGATATCCATCTCTGTAAATCAGAAAAATAAGAAGCAGCAATTGGAGACAACTGCAGAGTTAATTTGTCTGCAAGAAAGTTTACAAGCACAGCTAGAGAGAGTTCCAAAAGCTGGAGACAAGCAACCAAAATTAGAAATATATGAGAAAGTCATTCTGTAGTTCAATTACTGCTGCCAAATGTCATTTGCACATAAAATTGAAACAGAATGCTTGTAAAAATCCATATTTGCTTGCCAAGTGCTTAACAAATCTTTGGTTAAAATTAAGCTTAGATTGCATTTCTTATATTAGAAAAATTGATTTCTAACCTCATTAACCTTGTTCCTTCTACAAGTTTTCTCCACGTTATGAAAGAATCCACGTATATCCTTGTTTTCCACAGAGTTCTATTCCTTTTTTTAATGGAATAAGAGAACTAAAAAAAAAAAAGGCTGCTTTTCATCACTATTTCTGTCCTGGAGTACTCAATGAACACGTGACATCCTCTTTAGGCAAGGAAAGCTTCCAGTAAACATTAACGAGAGAAATAGAAAGCCCCCAAAATCACCTGAACAGAACTTCCTCTATTAATTAAAACTTCATTTAAAGATAGGAAAGTTATTTATGTCATACTGGTGCATTGGTTTTCATGAGCCACCATGCTCTCACGCTATAAGAAGCTTTAAAGAAAGTTTGATTCTTTACATGGGCATAGTGTTTAACACCTCTCCTTAGATGAACACAGAACTGATCACAGTGAAAATAAGTAGGCTTTTCCAAAATACTCTAATATGTATCAAATCAGGAAGAGAAGTTCATATTTACCCTTGAGAAATCCAAATTAGGACAGTAATCTATAAATATATCAGAAAATCTTCAATTCCACTCTGCTCAGTTAAGTTATCCTTATACACTCCTTTATGCCTAGTAAGCTTCGTTTAGCGTTAAAATGCCATAGACATTTTAACACATCAAGAGTAATTTTTGTCCTAAGCCTAATTAGATTATACACATTATATTGCATTGGTTATACACTCTTTATCCAACAAACTAAAAAGGGGATGAGGCTACAAATCATAATAGAACCATATGGGTAACTTTATTCCTAACAACTTCTTTTCTCTTCTTGTACGTGCAGCCACTAGCGGCTGCCATTGGAGCTGGCCTTACTTAGCCATGAATGAAGTACAATGTAAATCTTAAAATCAAATGGTAGTTGGAGAAGAGCACTTACTTTCCTTCCATCCTTGCCACTTAAAAAAAACTATACTGTGTATTCTCTCACACTCAGATTTACCCAGTAAAGCAGCTTACTGCTGTTATTTTACACAGCACTGCTTCCTTTAGTTTTATGATGGGATGCTAATGTGCTGGGTCACTCAGGGCTATTATCAGTACTCATACAGACTGTATCATTCCTGCTGGCATAAAAAAATCACATCTTCCTCACCCAAAGATATGAGCAAAATGTCTCTGGAGGAGGGAACAGCATCCCTGCCAGCAGGAAGACAATACAGAGAAGATAGATGTTCTTCATTCCTTACGGATCTTCTCTTCTTTCTTTTTCCATTGCTGACAGGGATTTGGATCTTCAAAAGGAAAGGAATTCCCTCTGGTTCCATCCTCTAAAGGTCTGCAGATGATTGCTAAACCTGTTGGGCCCCTTGACACGTGCAGATATTTTCACTTTTTGACACTATATATGAATGCTATGAAGGTTGCTTTGCTTCCTCCTTTCCAATTGCCTCTCCCCCTCCCTTTGCAAATGTTAATTTTAATCTTCACAAAGAAATCCTTCATTTATAACTAAATTATACACTGAGGCCATTTTAAGTTGAATTTGAGTGATGTCAGGTCACTTGTTTTGTAGACATCCATGAATCAATGAATTACAAGTGAAAAATCCACAGCTTGCCTTGGAATAGACCAGACTAGATAGCTTTGTTTCTTCTGGCTTGTTACTCCCACATCTAGAAGACTTCAGTTTCAGAAAATAAATAGAAATATTTTAAACAGGAATCTGAAGCAAGCCTTCAGAAGACAGAGGTGTTGTACAGGTATTGATATGCAGCACAGCTAACAGCTGCAAATAAAACACTGCATTTCAATATACACTTCAGTGAAAAATAGGAAGACTTTTCTGCAGCCTCTTACAGATATTACTAAATCTCAACTCTAAAAACGTCTTGTTTGGCTAATGAAGAGTGCTCTGCAGATACAAATACAGAAGTAGAAACAGCACACCAGTCTGCAATGAACAGCTCCTGTCATCTCCATTTCCTTAAGGTGTGTGCCAGCCCTCAGACAGGAAACCCATGATGCCCGTAGTATGGCTGTGAACAACCCAGTCCATGACCAAAGGAATATAAGTGATTCAAAGAAAAGTTTATTCCCCACTGCTGATCTCTGATAAAAATAAAAATAAGGAAGAAGGAAAGTTAGATGCCTGGCTATTTCTAGTTTAAACTTAGATACTGCATAATAGTGTAAAAAGGTTTGATTACAGCAATTGATTCATTTACAGGAACACGGTTCCAGACATCCTTGTGTGCTTTATAGTTCTGGAATCTCGGTACTTTACAGCTTTTTTAAAAAAAAGTAAAATAAGTTTCCCAATTAAAATAGAAAAAAACACACTATTTCACTATGCAACACTTTTTAAATGAACGTACAATTTAAATGTTATTGTTGCTTCCCAAACGGGTCTCTTTGGGATATACAACAGTTGTAATTTTCAAGGGAGTAAGAAGAATATACATAATATGGCAGTTGTAGCTAACAAACGATATGACTCTGTCAGTTTTACGTACACAAACCAAGAAGGTTGCAGCAGAATTATGGGCAGTATATTTAAAAGAATACTCACATTTAGAAGCCTCATCTGACATTACATATTCCTGCTAGTAAATAGCTCTGGAACCACTTATCACAACTTGCATGGTTTGCATATTAATGGTGTAATCACCAGAAATTAAGAGTGTATCTCAGCAAGCAGAGAATTTAATGCCAAAGGAAAAACACAAGCTTACATGGGGAGCAGTGCTGTCTCCCACCAACAGAACCCACTGCGAGGGCTGACAGCCATCAGCTCCTGGACCGAGCCCAGAAAGACATGCTGTTCCCAGCGAGATGGTGTCAGTTCAGCTCCCGATAACTCAGAGCATTGCTCTGTGCAGTAAGAGTTTCAACAGACTGTGTCCGCGTGAATGCACGTACACCCACAGACAGCCTGCTTGTGAAGGAAGGACTTCACGTCAACGGTAAACCCAGTCCTGGCTGTAACTAAGCTGGCACAACCACCCCAGCCTCTCTAACGTTTTTGAGGTTTACAGAAGTCAAGCCAATAAGACACAGTTACTACCCTATTCCTCATTTAAATTCTTTGTAATGGCCCTTCTCTATGACACTGCAGCAAACAGATCAACAGTAGTTGTAATCTTAATGGGGCCATTAGGAATTCCAAATGCCTTAAATAAATAATTGCCAAAGCCCTCATCATCTTCCTGCAGTTTTTATATCCTTGCCAGCTGAGTTACCTACATTCAGTGAATTAATCAGATCCTGGGTATTGTACAGATAAAAATAAAAATTCAGACCTTAGTCTCAAGAACTATGGGTAGACAAGAGACATTAGAGACTTCTTAATAGAAAGAAACCAGGAAGGAAAAAAAAAAAAGGCAGAGGAAGCAGTAACATTGTAAGCCCTTCTCCAGAGATAAGCTAGCACAAGTCAGAAAACATATTGATTCTCAAATCAGTTACAAAAAAAATTCTGGTTTTGTTTATTTTATTTTTTTCCCCACAGACAAAAAAAGATCTTCCTTCCCATGGTTTTCCCATTTCATGTTGTTCCCAATGCCATCTTAACTGCTGAGGGGAGAGAACTGATTTTGGAAGTATGGTCTGCTCTTCAAAGCATAACACAAACTTAACTCCCCAGTCAAGACACCAGATGCATGTGAAAAAAAAACTCAAAAGAAAAATAAAGACAAGCAAGAGGCTCTTAGGAGGCATTCCATGTAGAAAACCACCTTGATCTCACAACAAACCAGAGCACTGAACCTCAGAACATCCCCAGTCTCTCAGCTCATGACCACAGTCATCCAGTAGCAACTAGGTCATCGATTGGCAACTGTTAAACTTCTCGCTGCAGGTTTCCTGCATAGAAGGCTGGAATTTTACTTAACGTGTAAAGGACTAAGATCTGCAAGTAAGTGAGCTTGATCTCTTAACTACTGAGTCAAAAACAATCTAGGATTGTTAATCTCTAATAAATACATGGGGGGAGGAAAAGTAAAGGGCCACTTCACGGGAAAATATTTAAAACATTTCCAGTATCCTACTATGCACTGCTCCCTGTGGATCAAACAAGCAACAGAAAACCAGGGAATAAGAAGTAAAGATGTTCACATTTTGACAGTGTTTGTTATGCAGCTTTACAAAACATCTGTACGAGCCTCTGCAAAAACGTTTCTTAGATTTTAATTTGCATTACAAACACTGGACTAAGCACATCTTTTAATAGCGTCCTTGTAAGAAGTTCAGATGTTGACTAGTTACACCAGATATGCATTATTAACTGCTGCTTGTATTTGTCCTACTCATTATTATGATCATACAAGAAAAAAAAGAAATAGAACTTGCCAGATTTTGTTGAAAGTTAATACAGATATAAAGTAACCCCAGCCAAAGCAGTACTCTACTGTGCAAAAGAACAAAGTATAAAAATTTATCTTCTTATTAGCTGAAACCAGCAAGAACAAACCATAAACACCTCAGTATAATTTTTGCATTTTACAACTGGAGTTTCACCAACGTTCTTGTTGTGTTTCACTTCATGCTCATATCTTACCTAGTGCTTCCCAGCAGACAGGCTCAGTTCAGGTGTAACATTACCACATAAAGTTAATGCAGTGAAGACTCTTTTCAAGGCCTCCACAGATGCTACCACTTAAATCATCATGTGCAGAGTGATAATGCAGAATAATCACAAATGAAATAACTGATATAGAACTAAGACATCTGTTGTTTTGTAACTTATAAGAACCTACCACTTCTTCTCCTGGGGAACATTTATTTAATTTCTCTTTCTATATTCAAGAACTATGGGAATCAATAAGAATCTTTTCAGTGACACCAATGGGGTTTGAATTAATTCTCCTTATTTACAATGAAATTTAGCCTGTCAAATCCCTGCAGTAGTATTTCATATAATATGCAAACTCAATGTGTTATGTGGTTAGAAGATTAAGTTCTTATTAAGGTATGGAAGTACTAAAGATGTAAATATTGGGCCTAATTTAGCAAAGCACTTAAGTGCATGCTTAATGTTAAACATATGAGTTACCCCATTACAACCAGCTGGATTTCACATTAAACATATTTTTAAATTCCAGTAGTGCTGGAAACACTACTACAACCAGTGTTCTTGGACTAACTCAGAGAGATTAACTATTTCTTTATCATAAAAAGATTAGTGAAACAAAGAAAAAAATATAACTGGATTTACACTAGAAGAGAGAGATGTTGTCAGGGCAGAAAGCATTATTTGCTTTCACTGTTACACTTCCTTTGAGATACAACTGTCACCCCAAGTATTTTTATATCTTACAGGCTTTATTCATACTTTTATTTTATTCCTTTTTTTTTTTTTTTGGAATAATCACATCCCCTGGCTTCTTATCTGCTCTTCTTTATATATTCCCTCCATACTCTTTGTTTACTATTCTGCCTTGCTCTTCCAGAGAACCAGGTGAGAAAACAGCAATGTAAAATTTGCACTGTGCCAGGCCTTTGGCTCCCAAGCTTTGTGATATAAGATTTTGTTTGTTGAATGCCTCAGCCTCATTATAGTTGCCTTGCTTTACTGCTGCTGGATATGTGACAGCCAGAGGTTACAGAAGTCAGCCCATGTAGTGGACTCAGAGCATACGTTCCTGCTCTGGCGCATGGATTGCTGTGGCTGCTATAAGTCCTTTCTCTCATTTACACTAGCTTCATATTCTGTCATTGTTTCTTAAACATCAGTTTCTCCCTCACATTAAAGGCTAATATGCTTTTCTAGTAAGCCACATCTCCCTAGAATCTGAACATTTTTCTCAGGATCTGAACAATAGCCTCCACTGAGATAACCTTCTTCATGTCCCCAAACATAGGAGGAAGTCGATGTTATCAGTGACCTTTTCCAAGGGTAATGGCCAGGAGCAAGACATTCTCTTAGCATCTTTTATGAGGATTCTGGAGGAGAACAGGTACCTCTTCTGAGACACCAAGCATTAAATAGCATTTTAGTTTCCCAACAGCAAAAAAAACCAGGGATGTTCAACGCAGGGACTGCAAACGCTGATGTATAAAGGTCCAAAATGCTCACTGGGAAAATGGGGGTGTTCATACCAACCACCTGCAGGTACTTCACTTGGGCACCTATACCGTATTCCCTAGACTGTTAATAGACAGAAGTGGTAAGTCATGGCTCCTGCATTCACAACGGTCTGCCCCTGACAAAGTTAAATTCTCTGCACCCTTTGGCGCTCCAGGTCTCAATTAAATGCTGAATGGAAAAATAAATGCTGCATGGGAAAGGGATTATACTTGGCAGTTTTTAAGCCATTTGTCAGGAATTCAGTGAGAAGGATGAAAACAAAGAAAATGGTCACTTATTGTATCTTTGTAGCAAGTGCAAAATAGAAATACCACTGTGTGGACAGTCAATTTGAGGAAATTTAGCCAGGAGCCTCTCTTAGCAAAAGTAGGATCTTTCAACAAGCTAGAATACAGCCTACGCTAAAGCTCTTAGACTGTTTAAGTTCTTATACTGAGTGAATGCTATCTCAGTATCTTAGACATAATGTGATCTCCTGCACACCTATAATCTCCTTATCACATCATATATTTGCATTTGATTTGTTTTCTTAAACCTTTAGAATTGAAAGCAGGAGAAAAAGCTTTTAAAACTCCCAACAGCTTGAAAGGTCAAAGAAATGAGGCACTGAAAGTTTCATCCCTCCTCCTTGCAGAAACACCTATGCAGGATTCATTTCCAAGGCTGTCTGAATACATCCCACCTAGAAAATTCCTGACACCTCCGTTACTTCTAAGTTTTCATTTTACTGGGGAAAAAAAAAAAAAAAAAAAGCTGAAAAACGATAGTTTCATTTTCAGTTTCATACTGAGTTTGAGCAAAAGAACTTGACTTATAAATATGAAAGCTTCTGCCCTCCTTATGGACAATATAGTGCAGATGATACATGAAAGGAATATAAGATTTTTCACAAATAATTGAATTCATCCTGTAAACAAGGAAAGTTTTTCAAAGTTAGTTTGACAAAGATGCTCAGTTCTTGCAGATAAAACGTTAGAGTATAAAAATCTTGTCTATTTTAGAATAATGTGTTATTTTAGATCTGACATTTTCACTTGAAACCAACCCCTGATCAAGCTCACCCTGGCTTCAGTGCAGGATTATCTGTGATACTGTTCAAAGACAAAGTTTCTTATACAAACTCTATATTTTCTACTTTTCTCATAACTGCATATTAATACTCAAAAATGAGCTTAGGGTATGTTAGACAAAGAGACAATATATAAACCCCATATTATAAATAAATCCTGTAGATTTTATCACAGCAAATGTATTAAATATTTCAGAAATAGGCAAAAAATATCCCATGGTAATTCAATTTCAGAATAAATTATATCACTGAACTAATTAAAGGATATTCAAAAAGGACTTCAAAAATGAGGCAAAATTACATTAGCAGCAGCCATAAAGTGAGGCTTTATTTAATTATTTATTTATTTTATTTTTAAGCTTGGTGACCTATCTGTGGCTAACTTGTAAGGTCTGGGGTTCAACTGGCTGAACTTTAAAAAGCTTTGTGGTCTTCTCTTGCCTTTTCATGGACTCACTTATATGGATTGCTTTTTTCCTATTTTTCTGCCCTTTCAAATATTACTTGGAAATGATAAACATAGGCTGACTGTATAAAACAGGTATCAAAAGTCAGAGATTTAATATTCTGTCAGAAAGACCCAGATGTGGCTGTCAAATGAAAAACTGCACCAAGAGATAGGACTTTCACTGGAACTATTCATAAATATCTTATTTAAAAAAAAAATGACATCATTTGCATAGCAATACTACAGGTAATATACAGGTCTTTAAAAAAAAATGCTGTACATACAAGCCAGATAACACATATGCAGTTTCACTTTGATAGGGTAGAAAATCCGTGCTTTATATTTCTAGAGCAAATCAGACTTGCATCAAGCAGTACATTGCAAGTACTTTGTGGCAATGCATTAAAATATATTTAAAGTGTTACCCAATGTTTCAAAATGTATAAAGTTGATTTGTTCAAATTTTTCTGTCATCTTCCCTTCCTTTCTTCCTACACAGAGCAAGGAGGCCAATAACCCTCCTATTGGGGATCACTTTATAATTTGCTGAATACCACACACTAGGCCAATGACCAGAGTAGAGGGCATGTTGTAGGTGTGCTGACTTTTAGTTATTATGTGTAGCTTTCTCTCAGTTTTAATGGACAGGTTCACCTCTTCATATCACTGCACTGGCGCTAAGGCCACAACAAAACCAAACGAAAGATAAAGACACAAAGTGCAATCAAATCTCCTCAGTTTGAAGCCAGCCTGCCGTGTTTTCCTATGCAATTTATTTTATTACCTTGTGTACTAACACTAAACCACTGCATCAATCAGCTGGAAGGGTAAATTTGGGATCTATTCAGCTCTCAGAATTGCCCCTAGTGCATTGCAATTACAGAAACACCTGATTTGAATTATTTCTCTGCACTTTGCTGTAAAAATTCAGTGCTCAACAGACCAAAATTTCACTTCAGTCTCCAATATAGATAATGTATCCATAATAGACTCAAATTTGTAAAGGGCTGAGGACTTCTCCCTGTCCCTTCAGTTAGCATCCTAAAAGGGGAAAACAGATTTGTTAAACTTTTTTCTGATGTCATGTACGATAAGTTTTTTGTTTTGTTTTGATTTATTTTTATGAGATCAATATGGAGTTTGGCAAAAACCCCTCTGTTCTGGAGATCAGCCTGGAATTGCCTTCTGGGAACATGGTAGCTCTGATCCTCACATACAGCAGTGGAGATGCATCCCAGCTTATTGTCTGCCATTGCAACTAGCAACATCTTTGCAGGTATATCTGAAAAAAAAAATGTATTTTTTATTTCTGTATTGTCCTCTTATTTGTTCAGAGTTCCTTTTCTGATCACATTTTATTTGATACTCAGTTTGTATCTTTCTTACATGTGATTTTTATTTGCAGAACATCATCATGAAATTGTAATGATGCGTTGATATTGAAACACTCACACATGCACAGTAAATCTTAGATTTTCAAATGTACATACAGCAAACCCAACACTGTGAGTTTGCCAAACCTTTGCAGATATGATGTTCAGAAAATAAATCTGAATGCACAGAACTTTGCAAATGGTGTCACTTGTCATGTCACCTACAAATGACTTAAATTCAAGGTTATTTCTTTCTGTGCAGGATGGACAAGTTGGCTGGCATTGTCAGTATGTTATATAAATGTGTTAATCTGCATATGCAGCTATTTCATCTGTAGCTTCTCCTATGCTTAGGTCTATAAACTTCAGGCTGCTCATAGCTACAAAAAAATTGCTTTCCAGTCACCATGAAGTTCTTCAGCCAGTTAGCAAGTACGTTCACGTTTGTAATGTGACAAAAATATATATCATACACACACCATAACCTAGAAACCAGATCACAAGGTACTGGACCAAGACCAGAAGCTATTAACAGCTGAAATGGAAAAGTTTAGCCATGCTACTTGACCGCCACTCTCACCTTACCAGTAAGGACCAGTTCTGTGGTCAAGGCAGCTTCCTTTTGGCTCTTGACTTGTGTACAAAGATTAACAGCTAATTCCCTGAAGTGGCAGTGGTACAAATATGGCTTGGCCGAGCTTACTAATTTACCACTTTGGGAGCACCCCCTAACCTCCAACTAACAACTCACGGGTCCTATTGAAGGAAAGTAATAAGAAGAAGCAACAAATCCCACCCCATATATTTGAGAGAAAGGTTTCAGAGATCCAAAATTTGCCTAACACAGTCACAACAAATCCTTTACGACTTACAAGGGAGCAGAAATATGTTCACTCAGAGTGATTCTAGTGTTAAATATTTTCTATTTTGAAATTTTCATTAAAAGGAGAAATTGTGACTTCTTGGTTCAGAAGTGGTCAAAACAAGGCTCACTGATGCACCGTGTAAACTAAAAATCAATTGCTAACATTTTTAGGATATATTTACTTTACAAGTCTTACTGGGTTGCAATTGGTAGCCAAAGAATTAGTACTTTGTTTCCTGTTTGGATGAGTGCTAAATCTCCTCTGTGTCAGATGCTTTGCATATAAATTTCTCCTGATACTGGCAACATGTTGCTTCAAATTTTCCAAGAACCAATGAAATACAGCAAAATGATGCTTTTCAAAAGGAACACAATCTACAAATATGGCTCAAGGAAATTTATTTTAAAAATGCAGAATAAGAGGAAAAAGAGTCTTCCTGGAACAAAATCCTGCTTTAACAATAAGTATCATAAACTGCTTCAAAGAAAGATGCACAAAACTTGAAAAAAACAGAGTTATGGAGAATGGTTTTAGAATCCTTTCTTATTTCCCACTTGGCTGTTACTTAACTCATGGCATGAATCTTTGACCATTAAATTTCCTTTTACAAAAAAAAAAAAAATCTCTGCCTGGAGTGAGATGTTTAAATTAATGTGAACAAACTTCTGTACACTGTAGCTCTTGGGAGCTAGTTTGGCATGTTTACTATATGGATGCAAAAAGATTTCCTATTTTTTTGTCTTATGGATTTTCCTCCTATGTGTATGCACTGCAAAAGGAGAAATATGGTCTCTTCTCTTTCATTGTTATTCATTGTCTCCTACACCATTGCTATTAATCTTTTTAATTACCAATTACAGATGGATTTGTTCTGATGATGTAAAGTTGAAAAAAATAAAAACATTGAGTGTTCACCAGAATTTTCACGTATTTAATTCTTTTTACTACATTTATAAAATTTTACTTTTTTTAGAATTCCTTAAAAAGCCACTTTCTCCTCTAAGGCAGCTCGATAACGAGCCCACAGTTTGCAATTCCCTATATAATAGCTCCTCTTGGAGAAATACTTCTGAGGTCAATTTCTTAACTGTTGTGATTTCATGGATTAAAAATTACTTTAAGCATTTGGTTTTCAAAAAAAAAAAAACGTGACTGGGGACACAGAGGTAACAGAGAACTGACATTAGTATGTAAATCGACATTTAGCTTGGGTAGAAGTTAATGAGCTCCATCCTGTCAAAGTCTGATATTGCCCACGAGCTTTCTTAGAAGATGCTTCAACAAATGAATATGAACAATTTCTAGAGGAGAAAAAAAAGAAAAAAAGAAAAAAAAATCTTCTGCAAGCTCTATTAAAACCTATCTTCAGGCTCTGAGCATTGCTAATCATGCGATCGAGCTTTACTCCAACTGCTGTGATCAGTGGCGCAGAGGACACGAATACATCAACCCTCTGCTCTTTATACCTGTAAGCAAAACAAAAAGTGGGGCCATTATAGACCTCGCAGAAGCTGACTGAATGGAAGACCTGACTGCCTCTTTGACATGAGTTCATTCAGGTTCATCACATCTATTTCCAGTGTGTTCAATAGGTGAAAATGTCACACGCTGCAGTCCCTGCTTGAACACCTGTGTTCCATTCACAGAAAGGGAACTGTGCTACGTGTGAAGGACCAGGTTTTCTCCTATAGTTAGTCTTGGATGACAAATCTTCTATAGCTGTACCTGCTATAAAAATGGTTTCTAACAAATGAATGGACAAGAGACACAATCTTTATAGCAATATCATTAAAGAGACTGATTGCAGCTCAAGCCCTCCTCAATCTCTTTAGCAACACTGAAAGAACTATGCAATTCTCAAAGTCCCATTATTCAGCATAGCAGTGCAGTAGAATAGGTCTTGAATGCCCTACAGAGCTGAATGGTCTTGAATGCCCCAGAGAGAAGGCTACTGATGCTTGAACTTTTGCACCCAAGGTTTCTTCACTCACTATTATTTGAACTCTTGCAAAAGGCTGATCTCATAAATATTGGATTCTCTGCAATATTAATAAGAGATGCTATGATCTGACAGACCTGTCAGTAGGGGATTGCTAACTATGCCTTTGAAATAGGTCCCTGAAAATGAAATGACAACACTCATCAGCTGCCTACATACATTTAATGTGACAAGTAGCCACCTAAGCATGGCTACAAAATATGCGTATTTTAACTCCATGGAAGAACCAGGAGCAGAGTCATACCTCACAGGAGCATTCCAGAGACATTCAGGGCTGTCACAGATTTATTAACCTAATCATTAGCAAAGAAGAAAAGTATCCCAGGTACTGGGATAAATAGCTCCTGTTAAAAGTCTCCAGTTCTGATATATTTTAGGACTGGAGCTTCTACAGCCCATCTTCCCAACGAGGAGAAGTTTTCCAGCAGAAAAAAGAATGGGAAAGATTCTTTCAAGAGAGGAGCAAGTGTTTGTGACAGCTTTCTCGAGGTGAAAAATGCATATGTTGGAATCTCTGACAAGTCCCTTTCGTTCTTCCTTGATGGAGAACAAACATGTCTCATGCTATTTTTTTCTTGGTATTGTTCCTTTAAAAGTGACAAATGAAGAAATAAACAACATCTGGGTTGCAGAGTAGCCATCTGGGGAAGCCTTGGAAGTGCATGTAGAAGGGCCCCCAGAGAATGCTCAACAGACAGAGTGGAGAAATCTGAAGAGAAAGTGACTGCAGGTGCTCTCCCTGAAGAGAGGGGCTCCTACTCATCCATGTGAGCTACCGAGGAGCCCGTCATTCCCACCGCATCAGAGCAGGGCTGGGCTGAGAGTCATCCTTGACTGATGCTGACAGGGGAGAGCAGGTACACGATGGATGTTCTCCAGCAGACTGACTGCTAAAGACACAACTTAACACAGGCACTACATCCCCCTACCAGCCATTCTCCACCAATTGTTTGTGCATTTAGCTTTGCTTTAGACACACATTAAAGGTTTTTGTACCAGAGCTTTGAACAGCAATTCATTAGACCCGAAGTGCAGTTTCATGGCCAAATTGATTTAATGCTGATTTTGCCTTTTTCTTCCCTGTCTGCAAGCTTGCATGCTCTTGTTCTTGGGCTGGCACCAGCATGGCACATTGGGCCCTGCAGCCAGCTCAGTCAGGAGGAAGATTAAGCTGAATGTTTATTTTATTTTATTTTATTTTATTTTACTTCGGGGCCAGATCAGTTTCCTGAACTGGATGACTTCTTGGCTGCATGAAACTTAGTGCTGGGAGAAGGGAGAGGATTAGATTGTGTTGCAGGCTCTCTCTGCCCTTCTCAGCAGCACCACAGACCTAGATGGCCCAGACCTCTTTGAAAAGCACGCTGTGGAAGTGCCATATTCATAATGAAAGCCTCGTGAATATCCCTGACTCTCTGCTTAAGACCTAGGTGATGTGTTAGAACTGCACCAAGATTATTACTGTTTCCTTTGCTTCATATCACCATTTTGCAAGCTTCACAAGTGAATTAAAATGTAAATTATATATGGGTGAAGAAGGGAGAATCAACTTTAGCATACAGGTGATTAGAACATTTACTTACATCCATCTTTTAAAAGCCATGGTTTATCTGCTTATATCATTAAATCATCAATTAAAAATATCTTTAAGCATAAACTGAGATGGATTCTGAATGACCATTCACTATAAAACCAACAAGAATCTCTCAACCATAACCAGCTACTGAATTGAGATGTAGGTAGGTAGGAAAATAATATTTGGAAGTTAAACTCTTTGACAGAATTTTCATTCAAATAATTAGGTGTACATGTTAGTTTCAGGCATTGCAGCCATAAGATTAGGTTATAACTTTTTCCCTTGTTTTCAGCCACTCTGAGGAGGTAACAGACTTTTACATTCTTCTCCAACTGCTGTCTGCTTCTCTGGTCTAAATATCTGACTTGAAGGATCCGTTCCCCTCCCAGTAGCACCGTAACAATGATTGTGATGGTAATGGGATTATCTAGTGTTAAATTTATTCAAATTGTTCAATGACTCAAGAACTTCCTTAAGGCTTTTATGTTTTCAGCCAAGGAAGTGTTTTTCTTAAAACTAAATACATTAAAAAAATAACAAATCACATGGCTTTGAGATATAAATAGAGCAGATTTTTTTTTCTGATTCAAACATATCCCTTCAGTGTTGTGAAGTAGTGAGTCAGTATGTGTGCATAAGAATTAAATTAATTGGCAGGAGTGGGTAGTAAAACATCATATCATTCATTGTCCTAGCTGAATGGCAGATTCAGAAAAGGAAACACTGAGGACTGCAAAATGCAATAATGCTGATTCTGCATAGATATGCTGAGATCTGAGCTCCTCAATACAAGGCCCACATCTACTCTGTACTTCAACAAGCATGGTATTGCCACTAGTCCACGGCCATGTCTTCTGACTGCCACCATAAAACACGGAGAGTAACAAGGGAAGGAAGTCCCTGCCGCTCTGCACTTGTATATTCATCCACATCAATGCCAAGTCCTTAAAAAAATCAGCCTGTTACTTTTCTTTTGGCAATGGTCCTCCTTTTGCTTGTGCTGCTCCAGTGTTTTGAGGCTCATTTTAATTTTATCTGGGATCGTCCCTTGATCTGTGTTGCAAAACAGTCCCACAAGCAATATTCCCATGTAACTCAGGATGAAAGAGAACAATGGGCAGCAGGAGCTGCTTCGTATGAGCTCAGCGCAAACCCAGCTTCAGTGTGAAACTCTGTCACTATAAAAGTGCTTTATAACCACTTTGCTTTGACATCAATGGTTAGGGGATTCACAATTCCTTCAGTTTTACCCAAAAAAAAATAAGGAAAAAAATTAACAAATAATAGGCTTTTTCCTCTTTTTTTTTTTTTTTTCTGCACTTGATATTCTCAATTTTTCAAAGCAGACAAAACTAAAATAAAAAATAAAAAAATAAAGCTGTTCTTCTGTTTGTAGATAAAACCACCCTGTATTGGGCTGGCTCTAGCAAAAGCACCCTATTCTTCTGCCTACTTGTCTACTGCATCTTCTGGGTCAAAAGATGGTCTGATAACCAACAGACCACCAGCAATGAGACCGAGCTGAGCTGGCACTGGTGAGTCACCTCAGCCCTGGGGTGCCTGCTAGTTTACATGCACAGGCTTAAAAGCAGGACCTGAACCCAATCCTTTACAAGCACATTTACAATTAGTTATGGTCTCCCTGCACCGTTATCCATGCAGAACGTAGCCTGAAATACTCTCATTATAGTTTAATCTAAACCAATTGGTTTTATAATTTATTGTTATTTCTGGTTTACAGAAGAGTAACTCTCAAAGTAAAATGAAGCCAATAACAAGCAAGTATCTATTCCAACGTTGCTTCATGGACTTTTAAACACTTCAACACTTCTAACTTCACTTTCATGTTTGGAGAATGCCTGCTTAAATTTCAGCAAATCTATCCATTATTAAGACTAACTATAAACTGTGAATTCATTTATGTCAATCAGATTTTTGTGATACACACACCGGCGTAAGAAGACAGCAAATATATATATATATTTATTTATTTATTTTTAATTTTGGAGTTACAAGTTGATGGGAACAAAGTTGCAGAAATAGAATGAGTTTATATACATGCTATTTTTACTACTCCTGAGAAAATAAATATTTTGTAATTTATTAGAAGCTAAAAGTTACCCTCATTCAGTTTAGCTGTGCCTAAGAGTCTCCGGATCATTGCCAATATGTGCTAAAATATTAAAAGGAAGAAAATATCGTAAAATACCACTAAAAGGTAGTGCAGTCTAAGACTGGATACAAGAACTCTTGGGCTCAATTTCAGCCTCTAGGAATTTGCTGGGGAAGATTTGCTTCATTTATGTGCAGACAGCTGTCATGAAGCATACACACCTTTTACATTCCCACACAAATGACAAAGCATGTTAAATGATGCATCAGCCCACTGCGCTGTACGTGGAGGGCAACACCTAGCTGGGGAATTGACAGCCTGAGCTTCTGCTCTCCCTGCCCAAGTACGAGCATCACACCAAGCTAACCCAGCACATCCATGGGCACATCAACAGTCATTTGGAGGTCATGAAAGCAGTCAGTGAGCATGCAACCAAGAATAATATAATGGCACGAAGAAAAGGAAGGAAACCTTTAGGATGAATTCCAGGAAAACTGTCTAAGGTCCACATTACTGTGAAACAGACTCCAGGAGAAAATACCAGGAAACCTCCATCAAGACTTAATTAAGAGGACAAAACAACAGATAAAAAAAATAAATAAATCCTTCATGCAGAAGGGAATAACTTTATGCAGAAGGGAATAACTTATGCAGAAGGGAATAACTAATTAGATTCAATTTCTTCTTCTTCCCTCTGTTATTTGGCAGAGCCTGAGCAGGCCGGTATCCCCAGCTGTGAGGCACTTCTCCCTGTGCCTGTTCGGGAGGTACTCGTAAGGAGGGTTAAGCCTAGAATGATCTATCCAATTAGCTATAAAGTTTCTGGGAGCAACCAAGGTGGCAGCGGGTAAAATGCTGCTGCTTCTGCCGAAGCCTGAAGAGGAGAAGGTGCTCGTTGTTCCCAGGCACCTGCAGTGAGCAAGCAGTGTGGTGTTAGCAGAGGCACTCCTGGCCCGTGGCGTGGAGGCAGCCTGCGGGGACAATGAGCAGCAGCAGGGTCACCTGCAAACCCCGGGCTGGGGAAGGGAGGAAGGAGGAGGAAGCACGTCTTCAATTTATAAAGCTCGATTGCATGTCTCTAGGCACATATGCATATTCATAAGGACTCTTTAAAAGATGATATGATAATGCAGGTAGTTCTAAACACTACTAATCCACGACAGATATGCGCCAAGTAATGCTAGATAAACAGAGAAAACCAAGCAGCCTCTTCCTCCCTTGCAGATGTCCTTGAAATTCCCTCAACTGCTTAAACCCCATTCTAATAGTTTACCTTATCAACCCTGTCTCACAGAGCAAGGAAATACATTTTTCAAAGATTACTGACATGCCATAGAATAGAAATCTAAGGGGATACTGTCAAATTCATATGGTTAGAAATAAATAGGGTAATCTTTATAGTGCTGTAGTCACTAAAACAGATGTGATACTTTTATCTGTGGCCACAAATATATACAGTTTATCAGTGCAATTACAGGAAGGGAAGATTATATTTATCTTTGCTTTCCTGTGGATTAGAAAGGAAGGAAATTATTTGTCTTCCAGAAGACTTGAGTGGAAATTGAAGACCTACCTGTTGTGATAAATAAACTATATTTTTTAATTCAGAATTATCAAGAGAAATGGTATTCAAACAGCTATAAATTATATGATTAAACTATGCTAATAAAACACATTTGAAAACAAATTCATATTTAGTTATTATTTTTTTAATTAAGACAATAGAAATGAACACATTTCTAGTGCTTACTAAAGCATACAGCCATTGCCTTCTCCAATATTCTGCTAACATTTAGTACACTTCAGCAAATGGCTTACAGCTGCATGACAGGGCAAGCAAGGAGACATGTCCCTTACCAACAAAACAGCTGCAGTCGGCCAGTAACAACTTTGATATTGGAGGCTTGTTTTAGCCTCTGTCTTGAGAGCATTTCTCATTCTAGCAGAACCATTAGTCATCGTAACCTAGCCACCTCCGTAGCCAAACAGGCTACCGAACATTTACTTCTTTAGGAGGTCAGCACAAAACTTGCTGATAGCAGTTAGGGAAGATGTTCCACTCCCAGTTCACCGCACATCAGAACAGTTGCTGCTAATCTCAACTTCTCTGAGTTGGTTGCTCTTCTTCCACTAGAACACTTGCTGCTTTCTGGTGGCCAGTATCTCCTTTGCCATACTATGTCTACCCTCCTCATTTAGAATATTCTGCTGGTGCATCATTTCCAAAGATTAAATTACCTGCATTTCTTCCCCTCTTCCAAGTGGATGTATGTGGATAAAACTCAGAAGGGAGAAACTAAACTGTGAGATTCATCTTTCTGATAATGATAGTATGATTGAAGAGAAAGCTCAAAGTGAAATGAGAAAGAAAAAAAATATCCTCTGTAAGTGATGATGGACTAATAATCTTGCTGTGCTTATATAGAGAGGCAACATATAGGGCTGCCATAGTAATCCCAAACCACAACTGTATGAATAGTTAATAGCACAAAGTGAGAAAGGAAATGGTATTGCCAATTGACCTTCCTCCTTAGACATACCCCATGGTGGGCACTAAGATGACACAGCGAGAGCCAGGCTCTTTACTTTATTCCATGAAGTAAGAATGACAATTTTCTGATGAAGGTTGCTCACCAACTCTTCCAAATGTGTGCTTACACATGTAACTTAAAGCCATTACAGTGTGCTTAAACCCAGAAAAACTACCACTGAGTTTTTTACAAGTGACTTCACCAGATAAAAATTCAGAAACCTGTTAAGAACACCATGTGAAAGAAAAATTCTCCCAAGAACTTCCAGGAGAAATAGTGACAAATACCAAGCGTCTACACTGGAAATACTTCAGCAGGGATGCTGATGTTGGAAATCTCAGTACCTGAATGACATGCTCTTTTCTGCCACTCAAAGGTGAACAAAGTAGTCAGACTGTTTGGTCACTTTCTTAAGTTTCCAGGCATCTGCATTTATAAGAGTTATAAAGGCACTGCCCATATGTTTTCAGATATCCTTTCAAATCTTTAATAATAGAAGTGACATTTTAATTTATGGTATGATTTTATAAAGCATGTTATTCAAACAGGTTTTAAAAGTGCTTTAAATAGCTTTTATTAAAGAACTTTTAACCTCTTAAAAAGCTCTAAGAGTCACGAGCACCTCTGCGTAAATATTTTTCACTTTTATTTGCTTGCATTAGAAGAGTCATGTAAAGCTCAGTTAGTTTGTTCGATGTGGCAACCTGCAAAACCTCAGCACACAAATAATGCATTTGTTTACCATTCTTGTTTCTTTAGCCAGTCATTCCAATGGCTTCCTGCTATCATGTGTATTGTAGGTTTTGTCGCCAATTCATTTAGGAGTCAGCTTGCAAAGACAAATGCTGTCTGTGAGAAACTTGCTATATTAAGGAGATGTGTTCCTCTATAAACTGTTCATTTAAGAAGTTCTTGAAGCTAGAGTTACCCAGGGATTCTGAACTCAGTTCCAGAGACTCCCTTCAGGATTTTCTGGCAACAACCTTCTTAAATAAACCTGAAATTCATGAGTATGTATAAAGTCCAGACCCCAGGCAACCCTGTAAAGAAGAGTGACTCCTTTTTGATGTCCAAGATTAGACAGCTTGGGAAAAAACTTTAAAAAAAATCACCAAATTTCAAGGCATTCTGGTTTCCACTGATTTATAACAATTAAGTGACCAGATTTTCAAGTAAATTTACAAGGTCAAATGGTCTCAAGTTAATAACGGAATTTGGTTGTAAGTTTATCAGCTTAACTGCGTGGGGTTTTAGGACAGGCCTCTGCAGAGGGAGCAGTGTCTGTAGCACTGGGAAAATTTTAAAAATTTGTAAATTGGGACTTTTATGAAACCTACACACTGGAAAGGATTTGGGGTTTCATCATGGATCAGGCATTCTAGAGAGACTTTTAAGCTAGGCAATGTGAAATTTGAATAAAAACATGTCATGCACTACTGATTTAGGAAATTCTTATACTATGGTTCTCCTACTATATCAGATCAGTATGACTCAGGTCTATTGAGAAACTTACAATCTAGCTAATGGGACAAATGGATTTATGCAGAAAGATTGTTATGCTACCCTGGAAAAATTTTTGTAACGGTAGCAGCACAGATTCGTTCATTTAATTGCATTACCTTTAAGTGTCAGAAGTTGATGCTATTGAAGAAGTTTGCTCCTACACCAGTACATTAGTAATTTCCTGGATATTCAAGATTTGTTTGCCCTTTGGGTACACTTGAGGGAAATATGACTGATGGCAATAAAACCACTTGCAGAAATGTGTTATTGCCAGCAGACAATAACAGAGTTGCCTATCACCCCCAGGCATTTCCCATATATATCAAGACATTTGCTATCAGTCACTGACTGCTCTAGAGGAGCCTAAATACTTTCTGTATTCCTGGTGGGAGATGTCCTGCCATGCCAAGAAAACTCACTTTGACATGCACGCTAACAGGCCTCGTTTTACACACTAACAGAACAGGGGAGGTCAGAAGGAACCTCTGGAGACAATCCAGTGCAACCCCCCTGCTCAAAGCAGGGTTGAACAGAGCAGGTTGCTCAGGACATTGTCCAGCCTCTGACAGGAATCACAACAGCAGCTCATTTCTCCACGGAGTCTCTAGCTGGAAATCTTTATGGTGAGACTGCTTCACAACATCCCAGTGCTGGTCCAACACTGGGTTATGCCTCTGCAGAAGTCCCCTACAGGGACTAAGTGGGAAGAAAGCCCTAAATATACATGGAGGTAGTGAACGAGAGAAGATAATAAAGCAATCGCAAGTGAGACATTTCAGTGGCCAGTCCTGAAAATATGCACTGGAAGATGCCCAGTGGGATCACCTCACAAGAATGCATTTTATTGCTCTGATCATTGGAGGGCTAATCATGACTCCGTAAAACCTTTTTCCCCTCTACAGGAATTATGTGCTGTTCAGGCAGGGGTATCCACACATCATTGGTTTCATATTCCTCATTCGAGCTGACTCTATCAATTCCCGCTGAACAAATCTCCAGCATGTCTCTCACTTTTCCTCTGTCCTCATACTGAAAGATTTTATTTGGTTTCTTATTGTCATGTCTAATTTCATGCTTTCAAGTTTGTTTTGTCTTAATTGGCAGGGATTTCTGTGTAAATAGCTTCGTTGTACCTTCAGTTTGGGATGTGCAGTTTTAAAAGTAATTTTTGTTATGTAAAAGTTAAATGTTGTATCAAACTTGCTATGGAATATATGTTTTAAGAGGGTAGAAGACTTGGCACTGCACGAGTTGCTAAATACCCACACAAGACAAAACTCAGCAATGATAATAAAAACACTTAAAATGAAAATACATGTGACAGAGGAAAGCATAAAATAGTAATTTTCATAAAGAAGGCCTGAAAAATTATACAAAGCCAGTTTATATCCCTATGTTCCATTCTAATTTTATAGGTGACACAGCTTTCATATACCCATTCAAAATAAATCTTTTATGAAAAAAGTGTCCTTGTGGTAAACTTTCATGTTTTTGGACCAAATTACAAGGTGCTGTAGGTGAAAAAACTCCTTTAACTTCTATGCCTGAAGTATGAATTCAGCAGAGACACTAATGTGTGTTATTTGAGACTAGAGCAAGAGACCACCCATTAGCCAGAATACAGCAGGAGAAATGCAGTGGATTGCACAGAGTGCTACGGGCTCTGACATGCGTTAATTACACTGCGATGTCCAGAGCAGGTCAGATCAAAGCCCCACTTAGCTTCAGATTCTGCCTCCAGCTGGGAATGCTGAGACTGCAAGAACAAGGCACATGCATCACGATATTTTTCCCAGCTTTCAGTGATCTGCAGCTCAGGCAGTTCCTAAGTCAGAAGTGATAGCTTTGGTTTTGACAGCCTGAGATGGATGTTTCTTCCATATTTTTTTTCCTCATTCATTGACAACACTTTACTTTTCCAAGGTAACTTCTACCCAGTACTCAAAGTTACTTAGAATATTACATGAACCCAGGCTACTCTTACCTACAGGTTTGTAAATGGGGGCACAACCGAGGTGAAAGCTTACGTTTTGGAACTATGATCACCTGGAACTCATACTGGTTGCAAATAGGTGTAAAACGAAACAAAAATTTTATAATCAGTACAAATGAGGTGAGCAGAATTCAGATTTCAGCCTCTGTCACACCAAGCAGATAGAGCATTAGATACCCCTTAAAGTAACCAGCTAATTACAACTAAACTTGTTCATGAAAAATAATTTATTCCACGTATTTTTCAACTAACGGATGTCATTTAAAACCAAATTCAGTCCCTGTCGGAGAGAGGTTACTGGATCCTCAGTGGATGTTGCCTACTATAGGAATGAAGAATCATACCCTTTTGCTAAAAAGGGGTTCTGCAGTGCACCTCTGGTCTTCCTGAATATCTTTCCCACTGGTATTTAATCATATTTGAGTACACTTGAAATTAATATGCCTTGTTTATGATTAAAATACTTTTTCAAATGGCAGCCTTTGTAAGCAATATATTAATATTAATTTCTAAACTTACTTCTAGATCAGTTAAGCTGCACCAACAAATTTGACACTAATGGTAGCAGAGCAATGAAATGCATGCGTTGAATATTTTATAATGTTGATATAATATCTGGAAATTAAAGAAAATGAGTTAAGCTGTGGCTGGGTACAGAAGTAGGCCATATCCTGTATATTTTAACTCATTTTCCACTAAGTAGAGCAGAGGGTATGCTTAGTTAGGCACATAATTAAGCAATAATACCCTAGTGATTCAGTAAGCACTACTGATGGTTTGCTAATTAATGACTTCATGAAATCTAATAGTAACTTTCTTATCACTTCGATCAATTAGTTATTGATCTTATAACAATATGAACATACCTGAAGAGGTAACCATTACCAATTGCACCCATATAAACTTACTTGAAAAATAAACTAATCATTGTATTTTAGTAAGAAAAAATAGTTTTTTGTTTGTTTGTTTTTTTATATAGCATTTTCAACCATGCACAGCAGTGCATACTTTTATCAATATATTTAAGTTAGTGAAAAGTGGCCTGAAGGCAGACAATCTGCAAAAGAAGAAAGAAAACATACTAAACTAAATTAATTCTTGTTGGATAAGGCCATCATACTCAAAGAGTATACAGATTTAAGAGGCCCATTACATCTACCAGATTCTCACCTTATCAACAAAAAAGATGATATACTTTGCAGGATTCAGGCAGGTGAGTATGGATGTTTACTCCTCTCTGGAACTAAACTATCTTTCAGGTACTATGCAGAACTGAATTTCTTGGCAGTTGTCAGTAAGATAAATATTTATAAAAGCTGTCCAAGAGCATATGAAAATAGAAATAGTCAGTTAATCTCTCAGTGCTAACACAGATCCTAACCCCTCCTGTACCTCAAAACAGCGGGCAGTGAGCATTACAAGTTTTCCCAACAACAAGACCAAAATTGACACTGACAATACAATTCCCTTCACAATTATTCCAGTAGCAGAAATAAATACAGGTCGGACTTCTCTCAGGATGAGATTCATGCACTTGATTTTGAACAATAATTTAGTTTCAGTTAATGAAGCCTGTAATTTTTAAATAGTACCCTTCTCTGCTACATTAAGTGGTGCAAAAAGTTTAACACATGATTAATTTTTAAAAGTTATAATGGTTCCAGAATATTTCATCATTGAATGATTCATTGGACAATGCCAGATTTAAATATCTGGCAAGGATTTCTTCTTATAAAGAATTGCACTCTACTGAACCCTGAACATAGCAGGCCAAAGATGGCCATTCATTTTTTCTTCAGTTTCAGAGTGATTTGTCATTAAATATTAATATCTACCCCAAAGCAACTGGAGCACATGGCCGTAGGCAGTGAAGCAAAATAAGCGATCTCTGTGATTTTTTTCAAGACCTGGGCAGTCTTCAAGTGTTGATAGGAAAGTAAGGAAAGTCTCTATTATCCTCCCTTGCCAGCTTTCGTAATGAAAACCACATTTTGTCCAACACAAAATTACCTCCCCAGTGTCTCTGTCACAATACACAGCTGCAGAGTTCTCAGATGAGCGATGCAGTGAGCAAGGGCAGCACGTAAACAGGGGATTATGAAACCTATAAACCCTTTGTTCCCTTCTGCCAGGGCAACCCCAGGGAACCCCTCCACGCCTCCAAGAGAGCAATTGCTTCCTACTGCAGCTGTTTAATTTGAAATCTTCCGCTTTGCATTCTGTCTAAGCAGCTCAGAGCAGGCCTTCATCTTTCCACCCACGCAGCCTCAATCCATCTCATGTACTTTCACCTAGAGAATTCTAACAACTCTCTTATCAGTTTCTGAACCAAAGGAATCCCTTCAAATCCCAAATGGATAAGCCATTTATTCCCCCAAGACAAGTCAAATAATTTAGGGGCGGGGGATTTGGCATTTTTATTTTTCCCAGGGCACAAACTCTGGCTTCCTTTTGGAGCTTTCCCAAAAAGCATTTCTCCACAGCTTAAATTATCTCCATCCTATCCCTGGGCTGCACAACTTGGTGCTACCAATCATTGCATGAAAGAACAGAAACAGTTTTTAAATGTTGCTACTGAGAAAGCAAATATGCTGATTTTTTCCAGGGCTGTTGAAGGAATTGGTCTTTATGAAAAGGAGTAGTAGGCCATATTTCTAGTGGGATGTTTGTATCCCTAACAAGTTCTCTTCCTTGGAGAAACAAAGCCAAACCTTGGACCAGAAGAAAACAATGCTTGCTTCTTGAAGAGCCACACTTAAGGGTGCAAGGCTGAGTTGCTCCTAGCAGAGGAGGCAGCAGAGAACATCCTGTCCTGTACCACATTCACCGTGTTGCTTCAGGTACGCAGCAAGGTAAACAGAGCTAGTTTCTGCATTCGGATTCACCATATAGAACAAAGGCAGCAGAATTTCTCTTGCATGCTTAAGAGAAAGATAAACCACCCATGCAAAGTGTCTGAAACTGCTGGAGCTGTAAGTGTGGTGATGATGCCCAGTTCATAAAGGCCGTAGGTGAACTGAGCCATGAAGAGGAATTCCCTCATCTGTGTTTGAAAGATCGCCTTATGTTCTGAAACAAAAGACTAGTTCTCTCTTAATATGCATAAGGGGGTAATGGTATAAATTTCATACATCCAGAGAGATATGTAATTCAGAAGGCCATTTCATAACCATATCAAAGACCAGCTACAGCTAGCAACATGCATAATGATGAAGAAAATGCCACGGTAAAGGTGGTGAGCTGAATTGCAAAGCACTATATTCCCTGCACCGAGTGGAAGGAGGCAGGCTAAAAATTAAAAGGGAATTCAGCTGCTATGGTCCATTTATTCCTTCATCTTTCTGAGACTGCAAACTAGCTGGCTGCATGCAGCATCAGCCCACTTCGTCACAGGACACAAACAAATAAGAGCTAATCCAGTCCTAGCAGAGGACCTGAGCAGCAACTAAAAGATTAAATGCTTCCCAGCTTGGTACCGGCTGTGTAAATAACCCACTCCTTCACGTAATTGTTTAAGAGGCAGTTTAAAGACCTTTTGGGTAATTGCTGTACTTGGTTCCAGAATCAACACAGCCTGTTGCTAATGAATTCCTTGTATTAGGAGTTAGATCCTGTGTGGTTTAGCTTGCTATAAAAGATAAATTATATCTCGTGTAAAGATCGCAGAGAGAAACTGTTAGGTGGCCATATGTTGAGCTTCAGACTGCAAACTCCAGCAATGTTGCTACAAATTTTAGATTGGTTAAATTATCCGAAGAGAGGAGCATCATGAAATGATGTTTTCTTTCTTCTCCCTAAATCCAAATGGTAACAAACAGCAAAAGTTGTTGCAGGAAATCTTAAAAAGCTGACAGTTTCAGCCAAATTAAGGGGAATATTTAACTACGGCCAAGGACAGTTAATTCTAAGGCCACATCGAAAAATCAGAAAAAGCTGCAACAAAAGTAACCATAATTATTTTAAAAGTGCCTCATTAATGTAGTGTTAAGCACCAGAATATTGTAAGGAGGGGAGGGCGCAAGAATTAATAGTTTTATTGTAAAAATAAATCGTTCTGTCGTCCTTTTTGTATTTCTATCTAAGGCTTCCACTAGTAATTGAACTAGCTAAATGTATCCTTTGTTAGAGCAAAATGTGGCAAGGCCGTTAGCTCCCTTTTTATCTGACAGCTTAATAGAGTAAAGCTTGTATTATAAAAATGAACACTGCAAAGGAAAATTAAGTTGGAAGAGTTTATTAAGGATCACACCATGTTACTTTTTAAGGTAAGTCCTTTTTAAAGGAGTTCGATCAATGCTACTGTTTCTCTGGGTTTTAATAGAATCCATATATTTTTGTATCACAAAAATGTGATAATGGTATTTCTCATACAGAGAACATTAAATTTATTACTGATATAAAATGAAATTGATAAATTATGATGTGCCTCTTTTGTAGCACATCTGATTTTGTAATGACTGGCATAAGAAAAAAGGCAATAGATACTACGTTCTTCCTCAGCGATCTTTTTTGTGTGTTATAGACACTGGATGTTACAATACTTTACTGTAGGGCTTTGTAAAGATGAACAAATGCACAGTAAGTGTTAGTTATTTTTCCATACTGACGCTGATTGGCACCGTGCTTTGATGATGATGTAAGCAGGATGACAATGCAGTTGGTTCTGGGTACACAGGAGACTACACAAGTCTAATGAAATTCATTCACAGAAATACCAGCATAAACCACATGGACTGGCTGGAAAATTCAGTTGTACCTGGCCTATCATTACAGACATCTGTCCAAAATAAACCAGTCTCACTCAAATGCTAATCACTGAAGTCAAGCACTCAAGAATTTTCCCACTTGTTACTAAAAAAAAAAAAAAAAAAAAAACAGATACAGAGATGACACTTTCTTTTGTGGTTGTTCTCCCCTTTTCAGGGTGAGGGGTAGGACTGAGGTAGGGAGAAGTTGCAGTGATTCTCGTTGTACCAATGTCAGCAGATGAAGACCTGCAAGTTGTAAATACCTGTACCTAATACACAAGATAACACAATTCGACTTCTCCACACAAAGACATATCATAAACACGTATGGAAAAGAGATATCAGCCCTGAATTAGAAGATCTACAGGTGCTAAAAGCTCTTTATAGATCCAGGTTAAATTCACCCACCTCAGTGAGAGATCAGTATCTTCAGTTGCAATGGGAGTTTTCTTTATGAAACCTATAATGGGCCTATAGAGAAGAGGACCCCCCCCTTTCCTGGCACAAAGTTATGTTGATGACCATTGGTTTCTTTCTGAAATTCAGCAAAAAAGCAAGCCTAGCAGCAATATACAAAGATTTTAAGCCAAATGAGCATACATTTTATTATTGATTCAGTTTGCATTTTAAATAAAGTACATCCTCTCTGCAAAGATACCAAAGACCCATTCTCACTTCTAAACCTAATTTTCATTAATTTCCTGAATGTGATGCTTAATATTTTTAGCCTGATACTAAATCATTTGATATAAGTTGGTTTTAATTGAACCATCTTTACCTGCACCAGGACTAATGCTAAATCTGTGTCCTTCAAGCCTGTCATGAATCCAGTCAAAGGCATTGACAATGTTTTCCATTGTTTGACATTTATCTTAGATGTAATCTAGTAGGGCTAACAGGCTCCACAAACGCATTTAGGTCTCCCTTCAAGTCCAATTGGGCACAACAAGTAAAAGCAATACACCAGAACAAATTCCAAAAGAGCTCTCAGGGAAAAAAGTCTTCCTTATGCCATGTAATTAACAGTTTTCTTAGGCCAATGTCTAATAAAAACCTTCACATGTGCTTTACTTCAAGTGAGCATGGATTGCTAATGGAGTCAATGGAATTACTTAGAGCCTAAAACTGGTGCATGCTGAAGCAGTTTCCTAAATCAAGGTTTTCATGAGTTAGAAGTCTGTGCTTTAATACTCTGAGTCAAATTGAAGAGGGAGCTTTTAGAGAGGTATATTTTTGCTTCCTCTTTTATGTAATGGGAAGTCCTTATGTCATTTAATTCAGCACTTCTTCCAAGAAGCGGGAGTTATTTATATGCTGTATTAAGAGCATTTTCCTCATTGGCTTTTGAATTCGTCATCTCCAATTTGGCTCAAAGTCTCCTGACTCTGTATTTGGACAAAGGCGTATCCTGTAGTAAATATGGTATCTACCAATGTCCCTGATTATTTCCCTGCTTTCTAGAATGTTTCCAGTCTTTTCAATCATCCTTCAATCTGTGTCACCATATGCCTGCAAGCATTAATTGAAATGACATGAAATAACTGTTTGAAACGAAATTGAGCCAGAACACAGGAAATAGCACTTTTTCTGTGTAAAACGTGGGGGATTTTCTGTGAATCCACTAACAGAAAACAAGATTCTGTCCATCTTATCAGAAAAACAGCAGCCCCTGAAGCAAATGTCCTGTAACACATCCCTGTGGTGTTGGCTGAGTTCTGACTTTGAGGAGGAAATATTTTCTTAATGATTTGGAGGACAGGAGGGAGATCAGTCCTGCTTGACATACAGAATCTCACTCTTCTCTTAAATGGGAACAAGAAACATTTTCAGGTAACCATCCACAATTACCTTCCTATGTCGCATGGTTTATAAGCAAAGCAGATGTAACAAGACTCCTCTTAAAGGCAGCCCACCTACCGACTGATGTGAGTTATATCTTGCACGTTCACTGTTACTACTTCTGAATGTACATTGATAAGGTCTTCCCCATCCTGCCACAAGAAAAGTCACTGGCCACGTCCTCCATCACAGCAGAAATGTGATAACTGCTGCCTCATCACACACACAATGGCTGGTCCAGTCCCCAAACAGCACAGCTGCACTCTGGCAAGCGGTTCTAGACAAGCAAAAGACACTTGGATCATTGTTGATACAAATCAATGTCACTGATAAATTATCCATCACAATTGCACACTATGGAAACTGAAAGAGATGGCTGAAGTGTGGTTACCAAATCAGACACTTCCACTATGCCTGGATTGAGTTATCCCATGCAACTTGCCATACCTTTGTCTCGGCACAACTTGCAGTTCTGGAAAGTGTTTATTCTTCCACAGAATAATGTTAAAAGATATTTTTCCATCTCCTTGTTAGAAATGTGGGACTGATCCTCATGAAATCCAGTTTCTATTCTAAAGTTATGAAAAATCTGTCGGGAGCCTTTCTCCCAAATTGTGCTCTAAGCTCTGGGTTATTCTCTCTGCCTCACATTTGCAGATAACCCCTTTCAACTAATCAAGACCACAATGACCCCTTCCACTTTCAATTTGCTACATAACTTTACACGTTTCTAACTTTCTTTTTCAGCTCAGCTTGTTTCACCGTTTCATCTTCAACGCTTGTGAAAGACGAAGGTAAAATCAAAGCGAGGTGGAGGAAGAGAACCCCGGTGTCACTGTTCAGGAGTTCAGCCCTGCCAGGTACCAACCACTCAGGAGCTGCTCCACATCTCGCAGAGACATAGCTCCGCGTTCTTTGACTCGCCCATACGTTATTTTTAGACTTGTTGCAGCCTGTCTGCTGCAGTGTCACGATGATGCAGTCTCTGAAGGCTCTCTAATCTCTTCCTACCCTAACACAATAACACTATCAAGAAAAGAATCATTTTTAATCATCCTTTGATTCTGTCTTTTCCATTGCTAACAATGTTTCTTATTTCTCTGACTAGAGCAAAAGAAAATTATATATATACACATATCAACAATCACACAGACAACTGTTTGCACAATCATTCATGTTCCTTATACATCACTGACAAGAGTTTTACTTGGTAATCTCCAGTTTTATCGAAATACTAAATTACAACTGCAATGACCTCATTGATTTCCAAGGTGTTTTTTTTTCCCTGAAGAGATGCTTTGCTTCCAATAAACCACAAAAATTCATGTATTTCAGAACCAAATCTAACGATTGATATCTTCCTTGCAATTGGAGCTCTGTAGTTTACTCCATGCCATTTGAATAGTGATTAACATAATAATTAGATTTTTCATAAAGCCTTGATTATCCCAAAGGAACTGCAGATATTCAACTGAATATAAACTATTCAATTCTCTCTTAAACAAAGGGCAGAGCTTGCAAGTAGCTGTATTTGACCAGCTGATTTTGTTGGACAAATTAAAAAGATTACAGTTACACAACTTTTTTAAACATCCCTTCTTCAGAGAAGTTCCTGGGTACATAATACTCATTTTTCCCACTTTGTCATTTGATCTATTAAATGATTTTACCTCTGCCTAACATTTTTTTTACTTCCTGTATTCTTAAACAAACAAGATGTCTAATACCATCTCCAAATAAAAGCCTAAACTGAAAACTAGACTTCAGAGTCTTCAAACTGGATTTTCTACATCTTTATTTCATGTGATCACTCTGTCTTTAGAAAGACTTCTAAAAAATGCGTGATGATGTAAGGAATTGTAGAGAAACTATTAACAGCACAAAGCCAGATCGCAGAGGAGCAACGTGACTGCTAGTCTGCACAGCTCTTGAAAGGGAGAGGTTTTTTCTCAGTTCTATGAAGAGTTCTGGAAATCCAGGATTTCAGAGAGATTACAGAAATCCTCCCAAGACAGATTTTAGGGGATAAGGGCAGACAGTCTCCCCAGAGCCTCATCGTTTGCAGTGATGTAATCCTCACAGAGAATTTGGAACTGTACTCATCTTCACTGTTTGATAGACAGGGCGAAAGTTAAACACCTAAAACAAAAAACATTGGGAAAAAAAGGTCTTGTGCATATATTGACATTGCAGCTTTAAAGACATGACAAGTGAGAGGGCTGCCATGTTGATCTAGCTATTCATAAACAACTTTTCAATAGCTACTATAACGATGCAGACATCTGCAATTAATTTATGTTTCAAGAGTCAAAGAAGAAAAAGTGATATTCCTGGAATAAAATACATAGGAAATCCTTGTATTGCAAGTAGAAAAAGAACCTAAGCTCATGCTTTATGGAGAAAATTGATTAGAAGAACAGCTCTATTTGGGAACAGGAAGTTCAGTGCTTTATCTCTACGTTTTTGCAATACTTTAAGTGGCAAATTTTAGCCATCACTGTTGATGCTGCAACCGATCAATATTCTTCATGACACAGTATGAACTGGAAAATAAAACATAATTCTAATAAAATTGGTGGTGTCCCAATGAGGTCAAGAGCAAAGCCCTCCAAGGTCTACTTTCATTTCTTACCCTAACATGGAAAACTGGAAAAAAAAGCTAAGAGTACACTGAAGAAACATGGCTGATACAGGTGGAAACACAGGAAGGAGATTAAGTAAATTCAAAAAAACTATGATTCATCATACAGCAAACCACGTCAAATATGAAGCTCAGTGAAATAGATGCAGAGGAAACTATGCCAGTGAAAGAAATGCAAGAGCATAAAAAGACATCAAATCAGATGCAATGCTCAGCTGCACAACAGCAGAAAATTGAAAGAATGTAGGGCTATTTAGTGGTTTTCCAATCGCATCACTCCCCCCTCTCTCCAGCCTGCTGTAAGCACTCAGTTTCATTATCATCATTACAATTATTCATTATCACAGAGGTGCTGAAAGATCATAAGCACTTCAGGAAAGAAAAAAATATCAGGGACATGAAGGAATTGATTCATGTGCAATAAAGTAGTGTTGAAAGAAAGAAGGTTTTTAATGATTGAAAGCAAACACCAAAGAGAACAAATCATTATTTACTATGAAGCACAAAGCAATATGAACAAGTTAATGTATGGAAAGTCTACAGCGAACCTCCACCACCTTCACTGTGTTTATTCCCCTTAAGAGTTTGTAGAAACTATTATTTGGGATACCTGAAAAGCAGACTAGGGGACTGGCATGGAGTACTACAGGATGCAGCTAGAGCAGAAACAACACGTGGCATTTAAAAAAAAAATGATTTTATTTTTTTCCAGGTTTCTTTTTTACATTCCTCTTTTCTTAGTTTTCTTCTAATGTGGCATTAACTGTATTTCTTTTTCTTCTGAGATTTAATAAAATACTAGTTTAATGAAGACACCATTTAATTTTCAACTCCTACATCTCAGTCTGTTTAACCACAGAATGTTTTTTAACAGTGTCTATAAAATGATGACTGGTTGCTGTTTGATTGATTTCTGCTTCTGCTGGAGCTTTAAGTTAAATATTTACAAAAAATAAATGTGTCTGAAGTTACACCAACAGCAGTTTGATATATATTCCTATACCCTAACAATTAGAAAAGAGCTACAGAAAGATGTTTTGAAAAACAGTTTTCTAGCTCTGTTCCTTTTCTTTTTTGATAAAGTTGGCTTAATCTCTCACTCACAAATTAATGTTTTTGGGCTTAAAATTAACAATTAATTATTTTTTTTTTTTAATGACTAAAAGATACCGGCTTTACTTCTTTCCAGCAGAAGGTTTATTTTCATTTATTTGAAGGTCTCTTCCATGTGTTTTTCATACTAACCATAGAACTGTCCTCTGGTACATTACTTATGGTAAATTCATCTGAGCTCCTTATTTGACCAGTTTTGGTGATGGCACATCGCTGTGTAGTTAGACATGCCTTCATGCCAGAAGACCCAAGAGTAATTTCTTGGGTTTCCTTCAGCTTTCTATTGCAGCTCTAGTCCAGGGTAGTCCATGCTCCATGTAGCACTCCCACTGACAGCAGCATCGAGATGCAGTAAATGCCACATTGCCTAAATCAGAGGTGGCTGAACTACTGGCTTGGGCTGACCATCAAGTGCATCGGGAGAGCAGAGACAGTGCAATATGCAATCCATTCCATTAATGAAACACCGAGGCATGGGAGCATTAAGGGGAGATCCAAAAAGTCAGACAGGAAGGTGTGAGATGCTTCCCTGCCTCAACCACTCCCTGTCAGCAAACAACTGCAGCAGGCAAGCAGAAGGGGCTGCACCGCAGGCTCAGGCTGCTCCAGCCAGCAGCCATAAGCCAAATGCATGACCAGAGGCTGCCACACATCCCCTGGGAGCACAGTGCCACTTGTCCTTCCCAAGTGGGTGGCCAAGCACTGAGCTTCACTGTCCCCTTGGTGCTGTGGGAGGGGTCTGCTGGCACACCTCACTCACTGGTCTGCACCACACTTCCTGACAGTTTGACCCTGAACACAGGGCAAAAGAGCTGTCGGCAGCTCTCCTGGAAAAAAAAAAAAAAAAAAAAAAAAAAAAAAAAAAAAAAAAAAAAAAAACCTTCTTGGAGGTGAATGGGGCATTTTCTATTATCTGCAGCTATTGGCTATTTGGAAGGTGTACAAAGCACTGACTGGTGTTTTTGTACTGGTTCCTCTTCACTGCTTTGCAAAATCAGACAGATGGTATTTAAATTGATTTTTTAAAAACATAAATAGAAGAGACTCAGTCATTTTCTGGTTGCTGTTCAGTGTTTATGTTTTAAAGAGATTAGAATTTTAGGTTTGATGTACCTTGCACTTGAAACCGAATCCTATTTCTATATATGATTAAGTTATTTAATAACTTTTCCACAGGACCCCACTATATTTGCTTTGTTCTAAAACACTACCATCCCTGTTTTCTACAAAAATTAGCTCAACCTCCTGCCCTGCCATCTATTGTCCTCACATTTTCATTAAAAATTGAATTTGGTTTTAATGCCAAAAAGAATTTGTTTTGTATCTCATCTCGTTAATCAAAAAAAAAAAAAAAAAAAAAAAAAGCTGTGATAACTTGGGAATCCCTGCCCAAAAAAACTAGCTTCAATGAGCTGGCAAAGCTGATGCTGTAGTAATTCCTAGCAGCCAAGACTTGTCAGCTCCCACTTCAGAGCCATCGGCTGTGACGAAGCATGTGATTTCGGTTAATTCTGTTATGCCTGGGACTTGTGACTAGCAATAGCTGTCATTCAAACACTACAGATAAGGGGCAGAGATTCTCCCGATGAAGCTTCAGGACAAGTTTGTCTCTCCTGCCTTTTGCTTGTTGTTTTGTGGTGTACCCTCCATCCATGAATCCTTGAGGAAGAATTAGCAGAGGAAAAAGAGAGAATGCATGAAGACAGGAGAGAACAGCTGGACTACAGCTTGCTTTCAGAGCACAGAGGATAAATAAGAAACGTTCTTCCCTACAGGCTCCAGTGGAAACAACACACACTAGTGGAGCCTGAAGTAGCTGGATTACAGGTAAGACTTGGTGGGCTAAACAATAGTTGCAACAAGGACATATCTTTAACAAGAGACAGAAACAAGCTACCCTTTTATCCCTTCTTCTGGAACTAGACTGAGAGCCACAAGAGAGCTTTCTTCACTGTGAAACTAAATGCTATGTGGAGTAAATCATTAATGTAATGCAAAGAAAAAAAACTCTTCTACAATTAAGCCAAATTAAAAGCCCAGTGGTATTTCCTGGAAAAAAAACAAACAAAAAATAAATAAAGAGCACGCTACATCCTTGCCTTTTGATGCTTGATTTTAAATACAGTCATGATGTCTTTCTACTTCATACAGAAGTAATTAAACACTTGTTTTCCTGATGAGCCTAGAGCTACTCAACTTCCTATCATTCTTCTATTGACACAAGCTGTTTTTTGTGTTTTTTTTTGAAAGATCAAAAACAGCTGGGTGCAGCAAGATATTCCAGAGAAACTAAAATGGCTACAATGGTGTTTTCTTAGGGGTCACAGTCAAAGTGAATCAAATATCTGATGTGCACAGTTGCCTGAGTCAGACTGAGGATGGATTTGAGAAGTTCTCATGCTTATGCAGTTGTCCAAAACCCTCATGTCTCTCCTTGAAGTGTTTTATTATTTTGACATGATATTCACTGCAAAAATAGAAGAGCTGGTGATCCATATTACAGTTGTGATCACAATCTTTCTGATAAATTGACATATGCCTTATAGTCCTCAGCCAGCTGTGTTCCCACTTGCATACTTAGAGTCCTCAAAAACTGACCATGAGATCACTGGGAAGAGGGCTCCTTGGCATACAGAAGCCTGTTGTACTCCATTTAGACCACTACAGTCCAGATTGTCTGTATGGGCTGGGTACTCAGGGGATAGGATGGATTTTGCCCTCCTGTTTAGCTTCCCACGGTTTACCCAGTATTGCGGTCATCAGCGATTCCCCCAACCACAGCAAGGGCTTGAAGGGAGAAACAGAAGTGGCAACCCTCACTTGCCAGTCGAGGAAAAGAAGAACCTTCCCATCACTGAATTGCACAGACAAACCCCTTCATTTCTGGCTGAAGGACGCTTCCTTTTTCTTCCCCTTCTCCTGCATCTCTACATTCAAGAACCTGGATGATGGAGGCCTGAAAATATGCCCACAGATGGATCTTGCAACTGCATTTGAAAGAGCTTGAGAAGATTAATGTGAGAGATTGCATATCAAAAAAATAAAATAAAGCAAACAAACATGTCAGAGAAGATTCATAGTTTGAACTGATCTTTGCTTTATTTTCAAGGAATTATTCACACTGTCCTTGTCAAACTCACGGTACAGTTTACTTTTAGGAAGTAATGGTTCTACTAATACTATAATTTGTATCACAGCAGTTCAAGCCCTCACTCCCATTAAACTGAATAAAAGATGGTCCCAGCCCCTAACATCCTACAGTCGAAACATTTATTTCTATCACCAAGCCCTTAGGACCCTTGTTAGCTCTTTATCACAGGAAGTACTATCATAGAAAAAGCGATCTTTCCAAGTTTGCTACTAGCTCCTTCCTTTCCTCTAGTGCTACTATTTTTAAGCTATTATTTTGCAAAAAAAAAGGCTTACAGTTTGATAAATCTTTGGAAGCTATTCAAAAACAGTCATGAGCCTGTGCGGGCACATTTCTCACCTAACCCTCTTTTGAGAAAGGTCTTCTTCTTTTAATCTTTTTTCTTGTTTGGAGGAGCCAGCATGAGAAGTAATCTCAGTCCTTGTCACTAGCATCTTATGCTTACAGAAAACCTAATATCAACCATCCCATACCTTCCAATGCCTACAAGGAGGTCATCAAGACAACAGAGCCAGGTTCTTCACAGTGTTCCATGGTAGGAGGACAAGAAATAATGGATATAAGTCAAAACAAGCCAGTTTTAAACAGGATATAAAGAAAAGCTTTTTCATGACCAGGACAGTCAAGCAGTAGAACAAGTTGCTCAGAGAGGTGTGATCTCCATCTTTCAAGGTTTTTCAAGATGCCATAAAAACGCTGAGTAACCTGGTCTGACCTCATAGCAGACCCTGCTCAGAGCAAGAGGTTGGAATAGAGACTACCTGAAGTCTCTCCTATCCTGAATTATCCTGTGATCCTACTGCTTATTCACCACACACCTTTTTAACTGAAGCTTTTGCCAAACTTTCTTACCTCCAGACACATCAGATCCTAAACACGTCTTCAGCATTTTGATTAAAGATTCCAAGACCTTTTCAAATAGTTACTCAAATAACATTTCAAAACAATAGAAATAACTTCTTTTATAATGATTTGGAATGCAGGTGTTTTTGTTTTGTTATCATTCTTAGATGGAAAAAAATGACCCTCAAAGGCTAATGTTTTCCTGAATTAAATTATGGTACTTTGGGAGTTAAATATATCTACTCACAGCTATTTGATACATAAATGGACTAAATTATAGACAGAAATTTTAAAAATAGAGAAGATCACTTACTGCCAAATGAAATTTAGCAGCATAGAGGGAAGCAAAACAGAAAATCAAGAGCAATAATAGTCCAGGCTTTTTTCATGTACAGCTAGAAGAAGCGCTACCCATCACTAGGCAACACTTTCAATTAATTTGCTTCAAGGAGAGTGAGGAAGACAGTCAGGGAGAGTCATATTATGCAAAATGGGTTTTTTAGCAAGGTTGGTTGCCCTCCGTTTGTCAGCATGTTCCAGGCTGGCTCAAGATACATGGTGTAAAAGCATTCTCTAAGGCAGGTTTTGTATATAATATACAAACGTCTCCTCCCATGGGACTACATGACCATATGTCTCCTCCCGAGCTACATGATCAGACATTTTCCTAACCAACATAAAATGATCAGAAAAAAAAATCCACTCTGGAAGTAAGCAATAGTCACAGTGTGACTGCATAGCTCAGAAAAATTATATTATCATTAACTTAACAAGAAATAGTTTCCCATAAACTAAAGTTAGAGCTAATCTCTCAGTAAAACAGAGCATCTTTTATCTGAAAAAATTACAGCACAAAACACACAAAATCAGTAGAGTGCTAATTCTATGCATTAACCGGAGTTTCTTATAAACATTTTAACACTATCCCCCTTCCCTCCCCACAATGAGAAGTTCCATTAAAAGCATTATTAGCTCTCCTTTAAATAGCTAATTATACCTAACTCCAGTCATAATGTCTAATTACTGGTTTATTCAGTCTGAGTGGTTTATAACATGATGAGAAATTACTCAGATGAAATTAGATCAAAGGGTAACATAAGTGTTATTTGCATTTCAAACTGCCTTCGTAGGCAGAGGTGGAGCTGGAGGGGTTGAGGAAGGGAAACAGCAGCACGAAGGCACAGCTACATTTCCACAAGCATCCAGGATCTGTTCCCTTCAGTCTCCTTCTTCCTCCACACCCACATATGTGTGTGCCGTATATCTCGGAGAAACGTGCCAGACTAAAGCAGTAAAAGCATTTACCAGGGTTTCATAATGTGCCAAAAGATGGATGCAATTATTCTCATTGCCTTTGGAAGATCACAAGATGAAACCTGAAGTAAAAGGCTGCAGCCCATTAAACCAAGCCAGTCCTGCAGTTTTCAAGGGCCTCTGTAGTGTAACCATAATAAAAAATTTGCTTTTTGAAATGTGTGTACAACAGATGGATAATATGTTTTTACCTCATCATCTCACAGCAAAATGATGTGGGATTTTTATGTATTTTTTTTCCTATAAAAAAAAAAAGGAACAATTAGCACTCCTAGAATCTTAAATTGTTTCTCAGTCTATAATGGGACCTGATGTCGGGATAAGTTTGGAATAGTATGGAAATATCAGAATATGTCAGAATATTGGTGGAGAGCAGAAGTTTAATAGGGCACTGAAATAAGAAGTCTCAAGAGCCTTGATATAAAATAGGGTGGAAGTGGGGGAAAGTGTTCCTCAGAAAGCTCTCTCCCATCAGTACTTTCTTACATTTTCTCATTTGCAGTCATAAAGAGTGAGTGACAAATTTTCCTTTTTACACTTACCAAAGTTGTATAAAAAGCATCTTGAAGTACCTTCAATGCAAACTTATTATTTTTCTGTCTTAGTTGAAAGAATAACACAAACATAGCCAGTTTGTTCATTACTTCAGAGTGGGATGCAACGCTCATCCCACATCTTCATGTCACTGAGATGATTTCAGCAAAATTCTGTGATTTCATTTTTTTTTAAGCCAGGTAAATGAAAAAGTGGTTTACCTTAGCTCAGAAAGACAACACTCAGTCTTTTGCAAAGGTATCCGTCTCCTTCAGCAGCAAGATGTTTAATGCGAATGCTTGTTACACCAGATTGCACTTACATACAAAGACTGACTTGAGGACTAACTCCATTCTAATCAAGACTGATAACATCTTGAGGACAATTGCTTATGCGAGCAGTATCTCTTTTGCTTGTGATTTAAAAACAGGGGAGACATTAGAAGATAGTTTAAGAACATTTTGCTCATCTCATTCTTTGAGAGAGTTTACAACATCCTCTTCCTTTGTGTCTGTCCTTTCAGCGATGCACGAGTATAAACAATTTTTTCAGTGACTGGTCGGAAGCAGGGGAGTTGAACTTCATGCATCACAGCATCAAATTAACAGAGGCAGGTCATGAATTATACAGATAGTTTGTCATTCGCTTCCTGTAGACTGTACAGCTAATTAAGAGCTGTATTTTTCATACGAATCTGTAATCACCCTGACATATGCTAACCAAGCATCCCATCTCTGGATAGTATTATGCTCCATTATAGAGTGAAAGTTAATGGCAGTCTGTGGTTCTGACATTACTCTGAACCATAAAAACTAATAGCAGAAACTCCTTGTTCTTGGTGATCCTCTTCTGTGACCTCCTGCTTACCTTCATTAAAAACATACAACCTCCTCCACCAGAAGAAACAAGCCCATCTGAAAGACAGTCCCCCCACATCATAGTCTCATGAAGAAGAATCCCTCTGCTTATTAAAAAAATGCAGGGAAATGACAGAAACAAAGCTGAGACCTTGGACCTTCCTTCATGTCTGAACATCTCAAAGGTATGTTTGCTGCAGACAGGAGGCACGGAGCAGTTATAAACACAGACTGAACTTGTTTACAGTGATCCATTGCACCCTACCAGCATTAACGATATCAATGATTAACCCTCTCTTGCACAAACACAGCCACCCTCTTAAGACAAAAGTCTGAAACACTGAAGTACCCATATAGCATTGGAGAAGCAGGATTTATGCTGAACCACTTTTTTCAAAATACATGCCTCATAAGTAACACACATCAGGACACTTTTGCTTTAATTTTTCAGAACTGATTACATTAACGTACTGAAGAATCAAAAGTTTACATTCCTTTTCTACAGTCATTACTTCTCTGTTAAAAAGATCATTATTACTATATCAAAACCAAATTTAGCTTTGTTCTGTGCATGAATGATGCACTTCAGGATCCCATCTGCGAAACATCACATGGGACAGATTTCATCTTAATTCATGAGCTATAAGCATGGATACCCACCTTATGATATAATCAATTTAAATACAGTAACTGAGGAAAAATAATGTGTGTGTGTTCATCATTTCTGGGATCCCTACACGCTAGTAGTATATGAATATTAAAAAAAGCACAGAACCAAGTTACCCAACAAGATTTTACTGGACAGCTGCTGAATGTAGGACTGAAAAAAAAAAAAAAAAAAGGTAGAAACAACATCTAAAGCTGGGTATTATTTTATTTTTTTGCCCAGTTGTCTTTAGCATAAAGCCATTGAACTGATCCTCTGTAATTGTACCCATTCCTCCTACCGAACTGTGACCGCCCACATAGAAGAGGGGTAGACATAAAGAACTCACACTCTCACAACCTCTACTTATCCAAATAAATGAGTCAGCCTGGAAAAGATTATAGACAAAGACTAGAACTGGTTTTTGCTAGCACACACTGTACATTTTTCATATCTACAACTCAGAAAAAGAAACCAAGGCATCTAAGCACATAAATTACACCAGTTATGTCTTAATCTCCCTTTTTAAAACTTACTTCAAAGTCAGTTATATCTCAGTATCTTTTTTCCCCCTTTAGTATGAATCAGTCACTTTAATAGAACACAGAAGAAGAAAAAGAGAAAAAGGCAAGGTGAGGAGATGGAGATGTATGTATCTCATTTGACCTTCTTGACAAAGACAAGGCAGAATCCATTAAGCATTTATATAAAATATTCCTTTTTCTTTTTACAGCTCTTTCCCATCTCTCTCACTTTTGTGAGAAAGAAGATTTGCTGCTCTCTCATAGATCATTATCTCTCCTTGACATGCTATGACCTATGCTCCACTGTGACTTTCAGTAATGATCTCCATTCTACTGGAGCAGAGACTTGGGGACAGAGGGAAGGAAGCACACATTTTTGCCATATAATTTCTAAAGTGACATCAAATGGTCTTAATGATTTTAAATTTTCATCATTCTTCGCTGTTTTCTGGCTTTCCCTAGGTGTGGCCACCAAATCCTCTTTCTCTTTGACAAGTTATGACTATGAGCTTGATTTCTTACACAAAGGTATAAAACCAGATCCACAAATATCAGTTCTAAGCACTGCACACGCCACTGTATTGGTATCAGAGTGTATTGGAGATATCACCTTGGCACATCATTACTACTGAATTTACATGAAAACATTCTACCACAAATGTAAATATATCTCATGCACGTAGCAAAGATGGGACGAATATCAAAAGATTTCCATTTCCATATTCTAGTATTTCTGGTTGTTTACTGTCACTTCTGCCTGCACAATTTTCCCACAGATGCATGGAAAGATGCCAAAAAGGTGTCAGGTGTCAAAGAAAGAGGAAGGCTGTTTGATACCTAGCATTATTTACAAGCTGAAAGACAGACGTTAGATAATTATCACACGACAGAGCAATTAGGATTTTCAAAGAAGCCTAAGGGAACTGATGTCCACCATCCACTGAATTTCAAATGAAACTGGACTTTTTTTCTTTTCCTTTTTTTAAAGTATTTGAAGAAAAAAGGTGAAGTCCTCAATAAATGGTTTAAGCACAAAAAGCAACAAACATGCTTCTGTAGTCAATGGCTAGCACTGAGTGCTATGGTTAAGCAAATAAATGTAAGCAAAAGAGGAACTGGTTCAAACAGAACCCCACAAGGTTCTGCATTATTTAGGATCTACTAATCTTTAATAAGGAAATTTCTTAAATACAAAATTTCCAAATTTTGGGATCTGACTGTAGTCTTTTTTCTCCTTTATATATCATGAAGGATACTAACAGTCTCCTCTCTATGTGCATAATTTATCTTAAACAGACAAGTCCTTGTACAATATAGAAGCAACAACAACTCTGATTAATGCCTCTGTCACCCCATGCATTGATTCGTATTCCTCTAGTTGTTGGTCTCCCTAGGAAAACTCTTCAGAAGATGCAATTAGTTCCAAGTGCTATGTCCCATGTAGCAATCACACCTACAGGGCATACATACCTCACTTTTCTGTATTTGAAGAGAGTTCTGCCTATCACAGAGTTACACTGCTAATTGAATAGGTGAATCCTAACCACTCAGCAGCCAGCGTGAAAATCCACATCCAAGCAAAGATGCCAGTTTGTGGCAATGTATGGCGCAGCCCCTTGGTAAAATGAAGGTATTGCTTCTGTTTTCAGATCATACACACAAGAGCTTTAGGACAAGCAGCCAACTTTTATCGCGTTCATAAAACTTTCCATAGTGTGATTTCAAGTGATGTTCAAATCCCCCAGTCCTTACTGTAACGCACGCAACAGCCCATCATGAACACTAGTAGTGAAAGAAAGCACCTTGAGTGTGCATTTATGAGACTGACAATCAACTTTACGCGCTGCAGTGCCATACAGTCAGAGCTAGCCCTCCTGCCCAAAAGGTGTCAGTGCTGATTTCTGTTCTACCAAGTCATTTAGAGCCATTAGCTAAGGCCCATCCCCATGCTAGGGAGAGTCTTATTCTGTGACCTTAAACAAATCACCTGCTCTCACTCCTCTGTGCCTTAGTTCTCAAGCGTAACATGGAGATGAAACTCATTCCATTTCACGGAAACACTATGCAAGTTAACCTTTCCAAAATGCAGTGAAAGCTTCCAGTATACTGCTAGGTTTCTTTAGAAATACAGTCTCATAGAGATTGCTGTTTAGGAATGGGTGAGGTTTCTTTTGGCTGTTTGCTTGCTCATAAGGGGAAAAAAAAAGTCTTGGTGAATTATAAACACTTTGCTATTCACCTCAGTTACTGCCTTGTCTCTCTACTGTTGACCGCTCCCCATTACTCAACTTCCATCAGCAAACATAATCACCTATCACTGCTCCTTGGCACTGTGATGAGCCACCTACACCTTCAATTTATTTTTTGGAGGCTGTCAGTTTTGATTCCTTGCCTCAAAATGTCATCTTTATCTTTGGTGTTATGCCATTCTTACTTCACAGGGAACTTAAACATTCTGGAAAGCATGCTCCATTGTGAAATAAACAGCCATTATTTTATGTCACAGTCTCGCTCTCACAGGAGTGCTGATTAATCCAGACTCCAACTTAAGAAGTCTTAATGGCGAGTATTTACCAGTTTATCAACAGAACCAGTTCACAAGGCATGTAGCATGATGCACCTAAGGCTGAAAACAAAACTGGCACACAACACATTGTCGCAGAGCCCATGGCCTTCATGTTTACACGACTGTGCAAACTGCTGTTGTAGTTGGTTTGCCATACTTCCAGGAGCCTGACTTTTGAGGAAGCAGAGAAAGTTTAATCAAAACACTGGTCATAACACATCCCAGGACTCTGCAGGATAATTTTGTTCCAAGTATTTCTTTTGTGCACTTAAGAAGCACATCAGATACACAGGCAGAGAATCACTGGAGGGCAAAAAACAGCTGTTGTACCTAGAGCCTAATGTGAAGAGGGATCACCAGTTTGGGGGACCTACATGGGCTCCTAGTTGCCAACAGAAATTGCCATATGTTTTAGGAACAAAAGTGGCAAAGTGTTTGAGGAACTTGTGAGGCAGCAGCAACGTGGTCATGATTCATGTGCCCGGTATAGGACAAGCAAGGTGGCTGATGGCCTGACCTTTCTTCACAAAGAGCTTACAGACACTGTTGCTTCATTTCAAATAATGCCCTGGAAAGGCAGAAGTGATGGTGCATCTTTAACTAGATATTGCTTCTTATCTAGGAGCTGCACCTTTTACTCTTACAAAGATTACAAAATCAAAGGAGATGCTCTTTCAGTAATGAGAACAGAAGGCTCTTAAGGTGTCTACATCCCCTCTTTCCCCCATTAATAAAAGCTTTTGTTAATAACTTAACCTATCTATCGTTTCAAGGGCAAAACAGTAGTCATTTTCAGATGTGTAGACAATGATGAATTTTGGAAAGCTCCAAACTTTTTTCAGCCTTTGCAATATTCTGCTTTTTAGATTAAACTCATATAATTTCTATTCTCTTTTTTTAGATAAAAGCTTTTGCTAGAAAACAGCAGAGCACAGTGACTTCCAGCATGTCTGTTCAGTTCTAGATACCAGCTTAGCAACAGCACAGAAAGAAAATTTTTAGAGATTAGATGGCCTATGCTTTTAAAGTATCTGCATTTGAGTACCACAGAGTCAGCAGTCATGCTTGAAGATCTTGTCTAAAGTACCTAATTTCCTACTGTTTTGTCTCTTTATGTCACCATTTACTTCTCTGGGGATTGCACTGTGCATGACATGATGTTAAAATATACATGGCTTGGAACACTCCAACATCTTGGGGCATGCATTCATTCAAAACAGAATAGAGATGTTTGCACATGGACTTGAGGAAAGGAAGAACTAAAGCAACAGCCAAGGCCTGTTTCAGCACAATCCAAATAAACAACAGCCCCCATGAGACAGATACATTCCTTGCAATGGAAGAGAGCAGCTGTACAGAATCTTTACTTAGAATAATTTTTTCTCATCTTAGATTCCTACCACCTATCATCTCAGCTGAACAGTTTCACCCAGCGTGCTGTATCTGATCTCTGTAGAAAACTTTTACAGGTTTTTACAAGCATACATTGGCATGGATTTTCTGCTTCACAATCCATCCAGGCGTCAGCCACAGATGAGTTAATTGATTTGCAAGACCGAAATTCTGCATTTGCAACATATCCTCATCGCATGTCAACTGCGCCCCAAATGAGAGCTAGAGCACAAGAACTCCTTTCTGTGTCAGACCTGTACATTATTTATCATTCCTTTCATGGCAAGCTGATCTCCAAAACTCAGGTTTAAAAAGTTGATGAGGCTTACTAGCCCCAGGGAGATCTAAGCTCTCGTGGAAGACTAGACACATTTGGTAACACTCCAGATACACTGAGGAATTGTAGAGTGTATGTTTTCAGGATGACATGCCATTTGTCAAAGTCAGTAAGGGGAATGCTACCAAAGACTGATTCTTTCACTGCATTTTGGAGATGTCTCATGATTTGAGCAAACTGTTGACATAAAAGAAGCTGGGTAGGATACTGAGTTACTCATTCCTGAAATCCGTGATCTGTGTAGTTAAAAAAAAAAAAAACATATACAGAGCAGCTGTATATCTGTGGCATGCAGCTTCTCAGATATTTCTTATCTCCTCAATGCAGTGTACGATCACTTCCAACTAAGAAATGCAAAAGAATTGCACACAGCTCATCCTTCCTGTGTGTTGGGTATAAAGAAACAGAAGATTGGTGGTGATCCTGGCACTCTTGCAAAGAATTTTGCAAAATTTCACCTGAACAATTACAGTTTTGGAACTGCTTTATGGACAGGTAGATATTTCACAGGCTGGCTAAGCTAATTCCATTTTTCTTTCTGCTATTGATCACCTGGATTGAGAGGGTTTTGCCTGATGTAGGTCACGCAATAGGCTGTTTTTAAAGGCAGGGCTCTTGGTGTGGTAGGATAACTGTATCCTGCTAGATGGTCAGTAGAAAGGGCCACTTCTTGGAAGACTGAAAAAAATCAGTCACAGTATGTGTTAACCTCAGGCACAAGAGGAATTAATATGGAGGCTAAAAAAAAAGAGAGATGGATATGTTAACTAAAATTGAATCATTTCTGCTGACCTTCTGCATTAGCCAGATTGTGTCCCCATATTTGCTGTGCAGACAGGTAATTCTGTAAGGGAGGAGGAAATTAGCTGGTATACAGACATGCATGCAAAGAAGCTTGAAAGAGTGTTAAAGTAAACAAAAATAAAATAAAATTAAATAATAATAAATAAAGCCAAGCACTGAGGCATCAGGAAACACCAGAACCAGTTTTATACAACCTCAGCTAAACCACCTTGTAAGAATGCATTAAGTCACTGTCTTTAGTTAAGGGAACACCCACTGTTCCTCCCCCCGTAGGGCTCCAGCCTCATTCAGTGCACAGAACTGGCAGCTTCCAGTGTGACGGACATGTAATCTTTTGTTTTATTGCCTAGCATTTGACCCTTCTTCCTGCACCACAGGTAAATTCTAGTTTGCAAACAGAATTCATTTTCCTTGTCAGCTTTTCAGGAGCACTTCTTACAGGATTTTTGTGAAGTTAAATCTACTGTATTGACAGGAGGTAAGAGGTAGGGCTATTCCCCATTGCACAGAAGGGGAATGCCAGCACAGAGGCAATCCTAAATTCAGCAAAATGTGAGTTGCTTAAGATAGATACTTTCAGTATATGCATTATTCATACTCCACTTAACTATGCACAAAGACTAAGGCATTACATTGAAGTTTCTGCAATTTATTCGAAGTTTACTTCGAATGACTTCCCATTAAATGTTTCAAAACTGCAAGGTTTTGATGGAAAGCTGCGTCTGGTTTCCCTCAGGAAATGAAATGTATACAGTTGTGCCATCTGCCTCTCCAAGTGCTGTTAATGCTCCTTCCACCTCATTTCTGAACCTATTGGCTGGTTTCAGACAAAACTGGCAGAGAAAAAGGTCTCTAAGTGAATGCCTCTAAGCCTAATAAAAACTGGCAGCTAAGTAGAGAGCAAGACCTAAATTACAGCCTCTGCTGAGAGAAAGGAGGCAAAACCTCTCCTGCTCCCATTCTGAGAGGCAGTGACGGAACCCAGCCAGCACAGGCAGCTTTGAACCAGCCGCTTGTGGGAGGGCACCGAGCACACGCAGGTAAAATCCACGTTCTCCTTTGAGAAGCTGTGTTCTCATCTGGTGAGATGAAACAGGGAAGCAGAAGAGTAAAATCAGCTCAAAGACACGCAGTAATGAGCACATGCCTGCAATGAGCACTTACCACAGGGCTGTGCTGCGCTGCCAGCCCAACGCCTCCCTCTTCTATCGCTGCCAGAAGAGGCACTTGGAAGCAGCATAGTCCTTGCTGCCAGAAATGCCAGCATGCTTTCCAAAGGATGCTCTGGTGCTCAGCTGACAGGACACTAGCATAAAGATCTTTCCAAGAATAAAATGGACCCGTCCCAGTCTTTTCCAAAAGCCGACCAAATATACTGCGGCTCAGAGGAGGCAAAAGAAACTGCTGTTGGGAAATCAGCTTCCAAGCACAGCAAAGCTTTCAAACAAACAGAAAACAATGCCATTTCTATTAGCATTTCTGTTTCCAAATTTCCTGGGTTCAGTCCTCGTGTGAGGAACTGGCACTCACCCATATCACCTTCCCTTCAGTCTGCCTTGACCTCAGTCAGCACTACAACACACCCCTGCCCCCTGTATGACAGCCAGCAATTCCCGCATGCCTGCAATCTCCTTCCTGGAGACCCTGCCTGCAGGGAACTGCAGCTGTGGCCTCTGTGCTGCTCCTTTCATCAGCACTAAACTAGTGAGACTGTAGGGGAATAACAAGGTGATACAAATGGTGCTGTGCTTTTCCCTACGCAGGGACTACAGGGAACCTTTGCTAAGGCTGCTGTAGCATTTATAAAGCAGGCAGTGAAAGATGTACCATTTTCCTCAGCCTAGAGGTGTTTAAGTCATACTAAATACACTTTTAAAGAAAATATGTCTGAGCACAGGAAGATTTGGCTGCTATTACTATAAAAATTATGCCTAGATATGGCAATGTAAGTGCTTTAGGCACAGAAAATTAAGGAAAGACACATCCAAAAAATAAATGTTAATGGCACCATGGCAGTAAATCCACACACTCTCAGGTATAGATAGCCTTTCAGATCTCTAGCTACTGTATAGAAAGCGATGCCTACAGAACAGCCAAGGAGGTGCCAGCCACAAACAGTGCCATGCTGACTGCTGCTGCTGAGCTGCAATGAGGACAGGTCTCTATTTGACACTCCCCACCTAGAACCTGCAGATTAAACAAGATCCAAGGCTGGTGCATCTTACAGCTCTGCCTGTCTCCAACACCATATGACTGGGACTAAAAGGACCAACTCCACTGCTTGCTTCAGCTGTCTCTTCCACACAGACTGATTACTGTGGGTGAGTGCACCCCACAACTAGAGGAGTTTTGTAGGGCTGGTATTCCCATTTGTTAAAGTTGATGAAAGTCGTGCTATTGATGATGGAATGCAAGAGTGAGCACAAAGAAGGAAAACTTGGGCAAGTGAAGGCATAAGAAAGCAGTCAGAAAGCCTATTTTATGAAAAGCGAAGATACTTCAGAAGGATGGGTTTTCCTTTCCAACAGTTTCCTCAGGTGACAGCTGCTTTCAGCTGTACAGCTCTGCAAAATGCCTCTGTCGGTGAACTCATCTGAAAGGTCCAAGTCAAGAGAGGGCTGTCTGTCAGATAAATCTAGTAAAAAAAAAAAACAACTTGGTCCTTTTCTTCATGAAATAAATTCCATTTAGTGCTGAAGCTGAAACCTGCTTTGAACAGTAGAGCAGAGATACCAGCCAGGCCATTCATCTCTCAAGACCGGTCTCCAAACAGAGAAATACCACCAGTCCCCAGAGGTTATAACTGCAGGTATTATCATAATCTCCTGTAGTCTATGCCTACTTGTGATTGGATTTAGAAGCAAAACAAAACAAAGCACTTAAAATGGGGTTCACAGATAACAGAAACCCACTATGATGGCCTCTTCTAGCCGGGCTTTCTAATTGCCAATTTGTTCACGATGGATGCCAGAGCAGCTGGCTCTGCTTCCAGAGCAATAGGAATAAGTTAACTAGGATTCGGTTCCACATGACAGTCAACTGGAAGGCACGAGACAGCGGTTTATAGGATATGAACACTTTGCAAATGGAGAGGGAAGGGGAAACAACACAAACCGAAAAAGTCAAATGCAGATGGGAACCTGAGTTCTGTATACTCAGCATTCCAGTTCGGTTCACAAAAACTCTGGCACAAACCATGTAACGCAGATCACGTGGCCCATCAGGAAAAGGTCTAGTAAAAAGTAATCTCACCCCATCTTATAACGATAGCGTGGGCTAGAAAGTCACACTGAAAAAAATCCATGCTCCTAGATTTCCATTTGATTTCCTTCACAAATTCAATTCAAATGTGGCAAAATGCCTTCTGACCTGTAAGCTATGTGACAGTCAAACAAACTCAAACAAGATCTTGGCTTGAACAGCAGTTTTGTTGCCTAATGTTGGTGGGATTCTTGAAATAAATAGATAAATAAAAATCCATCACGCTACATTTACCCCAACAGTTTGCGAGAAATTCAAGGAGATCACAGAGCAGAATTTACTTAGTGAACAGTCTGCTACTGTTAGACATGTGGAGCAGGTAACCCACAGCAACTCTCCAGTCATAAGGAAAACGTTGGAAGGCAGGCAATGAGAAAAAGATGCAGTTATAGACGGTTTATTTGAAAGATCATCTTTCAAGTGAAACTGTATTCTATATTCTAACTCCATGCTTACTTTTTTTGTGTTGAAGAGATAAGAGAAATCTCATTTTACTCAGTGCTGGAAGAACGGATTTTGATGGCAGCTTCTGAAACAACTGAGAGGTGGACACCAAGATCTGCTGGAATACGTACTTTCTTCTGCAGTGAGCACCAGCACACATTTTGACTTGAAAAACTGAAGTATGCTTCAGTAGCAGATACCCATTTGGACGCTAATCTGAAATATCATAAAAATTACTATAACACTTCTAAATGTACTGGTACACATGTTATCCTATGTTCTGTTGCATTATATCTCACCATAGCAGTTGAGATAAATACAAAAGAGAATGACTATTTTATTGAAGTACTGAGATCATGACACATGTTTATATATATGTCTTTGATTCATAGATCTGATGATCCTTAATACAAACTGAAGTTAGCTGATTATCCAGTAATCTGAGAACATGATCCTCTTAGTTTTATTTTCCATGCTAACTATTTCCTCTTTCCTTTCTTTCTGCTACTACCTATTTCATTAGAAGGCAAAGGTTCTGGTCAAGTCCTTGAAGAACTTAGTGCTCAAACAACGGAAATCATGTCATAATCATCTCAGAAAAACATACACACATGAGAAAATGCGCCTGCAGAAATAGCCATTATTGAAGATGACACAAAGCTGGGTATTTTAAGGCATTGTTTAATTTAATTGCTAGTACCCATTTTAATTAGCAAGAGGTCTATTTCCACCATAATGAGCAATAGCGCAGAATCACAATGTAAAAAATTTGCAGAAGATTTTTTCCCACACACACACTTCATTGAAACCACTGAAGATATCTCACTTTAACAGCTGCAGACTTGGCCCAGGAATATGACAGCAGATTATAGCATGGCACCAAACCAAATGTCCCATCATTAATTCCCCTGCTTACAGCCTCTGCCATGACAGTAAGTTCTCTGGGATAGGAACAGCCTCTGCAATTGCCTTTCATGACACAGTTTTGATCTGAAGTAGAAAGTATAGGGCCAAATACATAATAATAATACGTCTGTGACTTCTCTGAAGTTTTCCCATGCTAACATTAGGCTTGACACAATGGTACAGCATCCAAGAAGAAAGAAAGGTACAAGAAATTGTGGAGAGAATGAAAGTAACCTAATCAGTGGTTATTAAACAGTGCTTTAGTGCATATGCACAGTATGCAAGCACCAGCGACAAGCACTTCAAAATGAACTACAGCAGAGAGAAGCTGAATTTTTATGTAAGGGTGTTCTTACTGTTTTATACATCAAAGTCCATTCATGTTAAATTTTAGGTTTCGTGCAGGCATGAAACAGACTGATCTTCACTATTTTCTAGCTCTTTTCTGAGATCGTAAGCATGGATTCAGACAGTCTGCATAGGCACTGGGGATATCCCATCCAAGAGTCCAGCAGGGTCAATTTCTCAGGGCTGTGGCTGCAAGGACACTGCTTGTACTGGACCCAAACCTGGCTAGTGTAACACAGATCATTACAGGGTCATCCCTTTGGGTTCTGGCAATTATCAAATCTCTGGAGGGCTTCATCTACATGCCTGCTCCTCTTCCCATCCTCAGACTTTTAGCCTGCTCTTTATGGATGTTACTAGTTCACATCTGCTCGATAGACCAGCATGGCAAATATGGGGGGCTAAGTAAGGGGAAACAGGATTGTTTTCGTTAGGATGGGCAGATGGGGAAAGTTCCCAGGAGGAGCTGATGTGTTTGACTACAGGCCTATAGGTCCTGTATGCATGAGCATCTAATACACCTGCTAGAAATAGCCAGACTACTCTCCAATCTCATGTCCAGACCTGCAAAAACATTCAACAAAAATGGTCTGTCCATGTAAGCAAGCTGGTGCATCAAATAATAAAAGCTGGACATACTGGATTTTACTTTACAGAGAAAGCTCTCCACTGATTAAAGCAGCTTGCACCTGTGATAAAGGGGAATACATTTATTTTCTCCTACCCACAGTGATTAAAAATTACTTTCCACCACTTAAAACATACAAGATAGGTCAAGATAAACTGCATGGACCAACAAATGCAATTCTTCCTGCCCCTGTGACAAGGGGCTCTCCTTAGAAACATTTCTATTTCTCCACAGGAAAGTGTCTCCATCGTGCACAAGGAAAAACATCTGCTTCTGACGGTGCATGAACAGCAATATCTGAATCTCTGATGACTGAAGACCAATAAGAGCAAACCAGATTCTGCTTAGAACTTTAATGATGCCAGGAAAAACAATGTCTGTGCAAGCTGTTTTGGCATGCATGTCCAGAGCCCAGCGGGACTGTGACTAGGCAGACAATAGTTCACACCAGGTTTGCATTGGAGTGCTGTTTTTCTGTTTTGCAGCGCTCCCTGCATACAAATTGTTCCACACAAAGTCGAAGAAAACAAGATCTAGGAGTATGCTCCAAAAGTGGAATTTTGCTTTGATTGCAAGGGAAAAGTATAGTGAATGACCACCACACTCTTCCTTGCTATCGTTATTGACCAGCACAATATAAAGTGGAGACCTTGGTCAACCATATTTGCCTATCATTTGCTTTTTTAGGTTATACCACATCTGTTTAGGGATCTTGGATAAACAACACCTGGCTTTAAAATACAATATATTGCCTCTTTATCAACATCACACTTTTTTCCTTACCTCCACCCAGGTCTAGTCAGGGTGTGCTCTTTAGCTCTACTTTGGAGCTCTATTTCAAGGGCTTTTACAAGTCTTCTGGAAGTGCTGAGGACAAGGATATGGGCTGCACAGGCCAGGCGGGCAAACTGCAAAGAATTGATGTCACTGTCCTCTGGTCCCCCCAGATGATGGAAACAGGCCCAAACTGCAAAAACTTCATTCAAGTCAATGTCAAAAACATTCAGACTGCTGCAATGCAACTGTAATACAAACTAAAATGCCATGGACCTTCTTTTGTGCCTTCTGTAGCCAGCATAATGGGCAAGGATTTGGCCCTTTGTAGTGCAGGAAGAAAGCACTAATTACTTTAAAAGTTTTATATATATATATACAGAGAAAGCTGTATATATACAGCTTTATATATATATATAATGTATATATATATATATCCTTTTTGTTACATAACCCACATTAGTGCTGTCCTCCAGAACTACCGGGAACTAAACATAATTGAACGAAAGCTGCAACACCGGGCTAAGAAACTTTCCTGAAATAATTAATACTACCGCTCAATGATATTGACTTATACATTCAGTATTCCAGGCAGAGCTGGCCACTGTAGGTTGTTATCCTCAGGAGTCAATGTATTCAACTGCTATGCAAAAACAAGGGAAAAAGTCAAAGAACATAATTTGTAACATTTGCAGCTGAAAAAAGGAGATACTGAATGCAGTGTGCGCTGCATAAGGAAAAGTCGTGCTGAAAAAAGAATGGAGAAAGAAAGAGAATCAGACATGAAGGATTGCTCAGCATATGGCCAAAAGTATAATGGAACACTAACTCTTTGAGTACATTGTTATTTGCACAGTCCTTTTGTTTTGCCTCTCCAGTATTATTAAAAATCCAAGGGTAGAACTTCATCTGTATACGACTGTCGATGCATATAAAAAACACACACGTGCATATATAAAACAACTTTAGAAGAATTACTACTCATCTCAGAAGACTACAAAGTATGAAGTGATACAATTTCCTATCTGTATGTAAAGTCATCAGGGTAATGATATTGTCAGTTAAGGATAAAACAACAATTTGCATTATTATCCACTGTAACATATATTGTTATTTTTACCAGTAAATATATGGCTGGCTTTAGCCTCAGTGGTGGGATGAATGTTCAAGAAGAGATGATGAATAATTCATAGATCTTATATAATACAACTGCTCATTCTGGGATTCGTGTTTGAAGAATGACTTCTCCTGGTTAGATGATGTTTAGATTCTGGGCCAGCAACAATCTGGCATGACCTGCCTGCAATGAGATAATGATCTGCTGATGAAAGGGTTGGTTTTTGTGGTTTAGTGTTTGTTTGGTTTTTAATCCATTAAAATTTCATACAGTTTTCATTACACAAGCATATCTACAGAAGACTGAAATAAGCAAATACACAAATTCAGCAAGCATGTTCCATCCACTAAGTTGATTGCAGAGTTAACAACTATGCAAAGTAAACTAAAAGCTAGTTCACATCACATCCTATGCAAAATGTAGCATAGAGGGAAGAACGCTGCACTTGGCATTAGGAAATCCAGGTCCCTTCCCAGCTCTGGCAACTGCCGGGGACATGACAGAAGCATAGGGGGGTGGTTTCCCTTGATGCCCTTTCATGTCTTTCCCATGCAAGGAGTGAAGGCTATAACCCTCAGGGGACAAGGACTGAGTCTTGGTGGTCTTACAGCTAGATCATATGCTTGATTGAGACTTTCTCTCCAAAGCAGCTAAAACAAAGATACCTGGAGTATCGGGGGGAGAGTCATGCAGATAAATAGTCTGTGGCTCTTCACCTATATCACTACAACATGACGAGAATATTATTCACAAATATAAAGGAGCAGGAATTCCAACAGCTTTGGGAAATTTAGCATACCTGCTTATACATTTTTACAAGTGTCAGGGGAGCTTGTTTGAAGATTTCATTTTAAAACAAATCTTGCAAGAACATATTTTTCTCTGCTACAAAATGCTTCCCCCACCCCGCTCTCTTTAAAACAGTCTTCTAACACATGTTCTAAGTAACCTTGCTAATTAGAAAGGTCAAAGAAAAGAGAACAAAAGAAGAGCTTAACTGTATTGTAAAATGCTGCTCTGGATGTTCTTGTAACTAAATACTTGCTCAGACAACATCGTGCATTACAAAACAGATAACCAAATTAAACCTACCTCCTCCTCAAAGGAAATTTGAAGGAAAGTTGGTTCATATGTCTCAGCAGAGATAAAACAAATTATAACTGATAGGGGCTGAAGGGATGCATGCTTCTTGATCCAGGCTATTCCATACTGAGCTGTTATACTCTTTTTTTTAAGCCATCCTTCCATACCACACAATAATAAACCATATATTGATCTAGAGCTCTAAACAACATAATTCCAACAACCTTATTTCTTTATGGGCTATAAGGCTATAATATATCAATGGGATGCATGGACAGAAAGAATACTACAAGTGGTAATCTGTACATTCTCCATGCAGGCAAAAGTGCAGTTCAGAGTCCTGGCTCTAGTTTAATACAGGCTCTCTCAGGAACCTCTAGCCCACTTTTTTCACTTCTTCAAAACAGCTTATTTCCAATCTTTGTTCCACACTGCATGGTTTAGGGGCCACTGTTCCAATGACTATGTTCCTCATTTGAGGGGATTACTCTTAACTGGAAGAGAAGGGATTTCTCTCTAAACTTCTTGAAGACCATGAAAATATATGTAATTCCTTAGAATTCTTGCATTTCTCCAACTCAAAAGAATTAGGAGGGAACACAGCAAAGAACTAATTTACACATACCTCACACCTTTGGGAACTGACTTGTAACTGTCATTGACTTTAACAAATTCTACTTCCTTGTAGATGTTGGATCCCAACAGTACTCGATAAAAGCCAACCTGACAAAAGGAAGGCTAGCACCTCGCTGTCTATATCACTCATACTGCTCCTAAAAGTAAGGGTAAGTGAGAATTGTTCTGCTAAATTTATAACTCCTTTGTCACTCAGATTTTGAAAAAAGCTCAGTTCCTCCAAGATCCACACCAGTCCGGTCTCGTAGAAGTTTCCAGCCAGTTCATGTTACCTCTATTTTGTTTCTCCAGCAATGCTCTTTGCTTTATATTGCCCAGACTAGGTAAGCTATACTTAGCCCAGGTATGCTACATGTTTCACTGTAGTCTGATCAGTGCTTTGTGAGGTTGGAGCTGTGGTAATTCAGTTCAAAATAGCAACCCAAATATTTCTAGGTTGGTTCCTAAGTTATCCCATTTAATGAAAGTCCTTTAGCTATTAATGCAGTGTTGTCTCCAGTTACGCAAAAGACTGCAGCACACATTCAGTCCACAGAATCCTTCACTCTGTAAGAGTGAAGTCATCCCATGATTTGAATACAAGCGAGATGCCTTAGAATATGCACTCCACATGGGATCAAGCAGCTGCTCTGCTGCTGTTGCTCTAGAGACAAGGGAGGAAGGGAAGATTACAGATGGATATGGTTATGAGATGAAGAGCATACTGTTCAGGTTCAGCAATAGTGAAGCATGCGTAGTGCTGTCATTTTTCTACAACGATCCTTTCAATTCAACCACAATAACAAAATGATAATTGCCTGGCTACAAGCATGCCCATTAAAAAGAGGTATATAAACTGACAACCACAGAGGGGAAAGAAAAAAAACACTCCCCTCTAAAAATCAGAGACTATTTGTCTAAACCATACATATTACTATTGAGGGTAAGAAATCACTCAGACATCTCCGCTAAGCAGATTTAAACAATACTACTGGATAGATAGGAGACTCCTACAGTACTCCTGAAGCATTTTCTGGAACTGATCATTCATGATAGCCAGCACATTTACTAGACACCCAAGTCTGGTTATTCTGTATGTTGTGCTAATGATGCTATTCCCCATTGAACAGGATACTTGTGATGCTCATTAAGAATTTAAAATTACTTTTACCAATAGTAGATCCATCAAGGCAAGTACTCCATAAAGAGGTTTATACAGATGTATGCAGTAGCTCATACAGTGACATTTAAAATCATAGAACATCCAGAGAGCATTGTCCAAATCCTTCTTGAACTCCGGCAGGCTCAGTGCCATGACCACATCCCTGGGGAGCCTGTCCCAGTGCCCAACAACCCTCTTGGTGGTTTATCGTGATACCTCCTTCTAGCATGATCTTAAACTTCTAACTGAGAGATTTACCTGCTACTTATCTATACGTTTCTTTTGTATATAAACAGCTGTGCTAGCTGCTATACAGCACTTTTATAGCACTGTTTATAGCAGCTAAGTAGCTGTCAGGCTTTGCTTGAAAAGTGACAGCAGTTTGGTAGCAAAGTCATCACCTCTATATTCTTAAAGTGCAGAAAGTGGTTTGAGAATCCCTAAGAAGAAAGCAGACTAGCATGGACCACTGTGAGAGCAAAAATCCATGAATGATTAACTCACTCAACCAGTGACACAGGAGGGTGATTTTTATGAGTCTGTCTTACCCTGTTTGCAAGCTTTGTAGGTGTCAGCACAGTCCCAGCACTATGCAAGCTCTCTGGCTGCAGAGCCATGCTGTAACAACTGAAATTTGTCTACATGTGATTGCATGAATTCAGTTACAACCACTGCAGCAAAGAAGTGGTTAAACCAAGGTGAATTATCTGTAGATAAAGCTAAAGGTCTTACCAGACAGGAGCACCACAGCTGCCCCAGCACACCCTCACCTTGGTTACCACAAGGGCGATTTATCCTGCCAGAAATAATGCAGAGTGGTGCCAAGCCCTCAGCCTTGCTGGATGAGCCAGCTTTGGAGCTGGTACTGATACACCCCTACTGCTTTTGAATTAACTCAACCAGGGTTACTTCTCTTGGGCACAGCACGTTTGCTTCCACTGTTTTTGAGATCTGAGCTATACAGCATTATACCACACCAGCCTGCCTACAATTACTTTAGTAATATCTATCAATGCTGCATTGCAGCACACAAGTTTGGCCTTAGCTGTGCTTATACCAGCAAGCCAGGGTGGCCCTCAAGCCTACACCTTTCTACCAGCTACATCCCAAAAGCCTCAAAGCTCCCCAGCTACTTGCAGGTTGGCCCTTCTCCTCAGAAGCATTACTGAATATTAGATTGTGAAGCCAAGCCAGTTACAGTGATTTCCAACTTCTGTACTTTTTGGAGTGTTTTTACATGCCCATTAATTTTTATTTATTTTTTAAAGAAGCATTACCCTGGTGTAGGGCACAAAGGTTTAGTCATCAAAACCAAACCGTAATGATTATAATACAAATGCTGCTCCAAATCTGAAAGCATTAATCACTCCTGCAAATAGAGGACTATTTACTAACACTTTTATCTGAGCTCAAACAAAACACTTGTAAAATAGCCTTTTGTTTGCACATCATACTAAAGGGCAAAATATTACTATGGACCTGCAATTTGTCATCTAGAAACATACAATGAGGGGACAGACACATTCCTGATTCTGCGGCACTTATTACAAGGCAATCCACGACATCAATCAACTCACCTGCTCTTGACTTTTTGAATCGTGGCTTTTAAAGTTACTCTTGTAGTAGGATGCAGAAGGTAAGTTAACACTGCTGAGTTACAACATACCAACATGAGCACTTCACTATAATATACTGTTTAGCAAAAACAGGCTAGTGAGGAAGAGTGTAAATTGACAGCAGACAAAAGGACAAATCCAACTGTCCTCTTTCATCTGTACAAGATGCAAGAAAAACAGGTCTTTGGGGAAAAAAAAAAAATTCCAGCTATAGGAATGATAATATTCTTTTGTTGATCTCGCCTTGCTTTTGCTGTTCACTTATTCCAACCACACAGTAACTATATTTCCTAGGATGTTATTCAAGTGGGGTTGTTTTCTGGTGTCAGGGAAATTTGTTTCTGGTGTACTCAAAAATTACATCCTTCCTCTCATTTTTGAATATCACCCCGTACTTTGCACAAGGGCAAGCTATGAAACCAAAAGGGTAACAAGAGGGGAAGACTTTAAAGAAACAAAGCTACAGCAGTTAATGACGAAAAATTATGTGATTTTTGATGTTGCCTTTCTTTGTTTTTAATTTGAATGCCGTATCCAGACGTGAACAGCTCAGCCAACAAATTCTCAGGCACATAATACAGGCGCTTAAAAGTAGAGTGTGTCTACCATCGATTCTGGAGGATCTGTGCAGTTTAAGTGCCTTAATGATATTTCAGTTTTGTTTATATTTGCGTTAGCCTGTCACTCTGTGTGCCTGTTCAATAATTTTCCCCTCTGCAGCTAGTAATAGGCTTGGAGCAAATCTGTTCCAGCTAAATAAAGTTACTATAAGGCATGGAAGTTAATAGTTTTAAAATACAATTCATTTCTGTCTATATGTTAAGATTTTGCTGCCAGGTTTTAACATACTTGTTTCCTGAATGCTGCCAAGCTGAACAACTTGTATTGATCTACAATATTCATCCTCCATATGATATCACCGACAGCTTCGTTACATCGGATGCTATTTTTTTTTCCTCCTGATGTGGTCACCCTTAATGAGATTAAATACACTTTGTATTTTCAAACCATTTACTTGGAGGGAACTGTGATTGGATTGTCATCACACCAAGGTTATTTAACCTAATATACAGTAGAAAGAAAGAAAAAAAAAACACTTCTGAAAGAGATTATCAACTGATGTTGAGAAAGTATATTACTCAAGTAATTTTTGTGACATATTAAAGAGGTATTTTATTTGTAATCCTATGCCATTTGAGTCTTCCTTATGTGCTTTGCGTATTTATAGCCCATGCACTTAGGACAATTTCCTCTTTGGAATCAGAATTCGGGTCCCTCTTAAGTCAATGGGAATTTTGCCATCAGCTTTAATGAAATCAGGATTTGATTCGTACTATATATAACTCAGATAGCTTCAAACTGCTCTGAAATACCGGCATGAATTATCACCGACTTCTGCCCCTATTGGAGAATTGCTAACACAATAATCAGGCCAGAGGTGGTACAGTAGCAGCAGAGAAAGACTACAGTTATGAAAGAGGGTTACAGTAATAGTGCACCATATAAATACAGTATCATCCATGTGATGGTGTTAATCTGCATGAGTTTCCTGAATAATCCGTCTCCTCTAATTTAAGTCATTTAATATGTAACCTGCAGGCACAGAATAATATTTTGCTGCAGATAAACACACTGCTGCTACAATCAGCATATTTTCAGGCTATTCATATGTAAGAAATGTCAAGTTATATGAATGTATAATGTATACAAAGAAACAGATTACACTATCTCAAAGGCATTTCTTTAACATATGTTCTGCGACTCAACTGATACTTCAAATAACAAAATATTTTCCTGATACACTGCATAAAACAATTATGCTAATTTCTACTAGCCCTCTGTTTCTGTAGGGCTTATAACTGAGAGTTCAACACAATCATAATTTGGCTGACTGGGTGACTGGAAAAGAGGCACAAATAAAGGGTCGTGCCAAACAAAATCCATGACTAGTAAGGAATACAATACACATTAACAGCCACTTCCCAGAGGACTCCCACAGGCTGGGGAAATCTCACACTTGTTTCAAGGAGGTTGGTGCCTGGTTGATACAGACACAAACAGACTCCCAGTTAATTGTTTCGCGTTACTCGAGCATTTCAATGGTGAATATTTGCTAACTATTCTCCTTCAACTCATCCTCTTACAGGCACAGAACACTGACCAAACAAGCCTTTATCAGGCATCTCTAACAAGTATCATGCAAACAAACCTAATAGATGCTGTTGGCCTAAGCAGAAAAGCACACTGCAGATCACATGCAGCAATTTCCAAGAAATTTCCATTTCCATCACTTTTGCAAATGGGGGCTAGACTTGGTCCTTTGAAAGCTTAATTGTGTCACTGTGAAAATTTCTTTACACAAGTGTAGAGTGAAAGTAGGACTCAGAATTTTTAAGGAGACTCTATTCTGGCTAACATGAATGTATTTTTTACTATCCAGCTGTCAGTAATTCTAAATAAGCATCTCCTTCCAGCCTTCTCTAGTACCATTGGCTCAAATTTTGTGTTTCATTCTCTGGTGTTCACTGAAAAAGAAGAGGTTACAAACAATGTAAAACTCAGGCTTGGAAGGGCTTCCTTTTTAGGGATCCAGAAGAAAGGACAGCTACCACATCATTAATAAAGACAGCCACACCAATTGTGGGAAATAATTATAAGCCAGAGTGCACTTGTGTACCAAGGACCTACAAGCACTTTCAGGAAGCTAAGGCTCCTCCTCTGCTTTACACAGCCCAGGTGGGTCAGTGCTGATACTGATTTGGCCAAACGACCTTGCATACTACAAGCAGTGCTTATTAACTTTGATTACTTATCTGATAATCTGCACGATCACTGATATCCAGTTAGCACAGATGCTTTTCTAAAAAAAAAAAAAAAAAGAATACACATATATACAATTCAGAAGTCAGTTATCTATGCCACAGAGTCAACAACATATAAATTATGACACTGATAAACTAAAGGCTTGAACAGAACCAGTTATCTAAAAGCCAACTCTCTGAACTGACCATAGACAGCACCCTGACACAACAAGCAGAAGACCAATGCAAAGTCTTTGACAGGCAGCAGTCCTTACATTGCTGTGAACGGGTGCAGCTGATCCTCTCTTTTAGCAATCATTAACATTCACAAGTCTGTGGACGACCTCTCACCTTCTCTACAAAACCTGGCCATCCCTCCTAACTACCTCCTCAGTTACCCAAATGATTAGAGCCTTTCTCTGCCAAAATCAGAGAAGTGGCATGTTCCTCAGCCTCCTCTCAATTTACAAAGTCTAATTGCTAATTACATCCACAAGGGCTAGGGAATGGAAGAAAAGGAAATAATGCATATCAGTGACAAAATATATATGTATATATATTCTATTAGATGCACCTTTTTTATATATATATATATATATACTTGCACTGCATAATAATAACTGCATAATAAGGAGTGGTCCTAGCACACTGTTATTGGAAAACAAAAAACAACTGTAAGTTCTTTAGGGAGTTTGAACTGGTGATCAATGCTAAAATTGTTACCAGCAGTCTCTCCCTTTTCTCCCCGAATTTCCCAGCTTCCCCGATAGCTCTCTTCTTGGTACGCATGGTCTCTAGGACAGAGCTTGCTTGCTTTGGCCTCTGTTCTTCCACATGCACCTACTAGCAATTAAAGTAATACAATTATAGAAAATCAATGGCATATTTTCTATTCTGTTCTAGTTAGTGGAACAGAAACAGGATTCCAAACTGTTACTGGGAGCAGGGAAATCTCATAAAGCACACATGAACTCACTGTTGTTTAGGTATTAGAACTGAAAGCAGAGGAGGGAGGGGAAAAGGACGCCATCAGCAGTGGGCTGAAAGTCCCAGACAGTTTGGTTAACATTCCCAATAAGCAAAACTACAGATGCACTGCAAAACAAGCTCTGCTGAAACCCTGCAAAGCCACAAGTATTCCTTGAGGGATCCTATAAAGCCAGTCTCATTCAGCTGCTTATGAACCTGCAGAAGCCACCATGCTGCTCTGGAGGGTAGATGTAAAACAAGACATGATTGCGAGTAGCAAAGTGATGGCCCAACCAAGTGGTGTCATTAGACTTCTGACCCCCAGTACTAATTATATCGTCCTTTGCATTGAGATACGCAAGTACCTATGTAGTTCTTCAATAGCACAAACTAACAGAGGTGGGTACCTGTACCTATGTACACAGCTAAAGAGATTATGTATTATTCGGCCCCTAAAAGGAGCCTTATAAACACAGTCCTCCAGACCACTGAGTTAGACGGATATCTTATTTTGAGTAAATTCACAATAATGTCAAGCATGGTGGTGCATTAAAAACAAAGTACGCAGATGAACTGAAGGCTTTTCATTTCTTTCCCTAATTACCAAGCACAGCAGCTGCCTGGTAGAAGAATAATGAGCTTCCTTTTTTTTTTTTTTTTTTTTTTTTTTAGCTCATTTGAGTAAAATTTCAGGCTTCTTTGGTCATATTTTTGGGCTTTTTTTTTTTTCTTAAGATATTACTATTTGCTGTCGTTGAGATTTTATTATTGTTGTTATTGTTTTAGTTAAGGACCCTCTAGTTAAGGATAATTAAATACATCTGTCCTGCATTTATTAGTTAGTGCTGATATGCCTAAGAACAGGCCTCGTGTCCTGTACCTTGGTGCTGTTAGGCTGGAAGTTGTACAGCATCTATTGCTTTTGACCTGAAGGATCAGACTAAAATGACTGCACAACACTTTTGTGTATAATTCAGCTTTGACCGGGATCCAAGTTTCATTGCTCAGCTTCAGCTCACAGTTGCATTAAAAATTTGTGCAGGTTTTCTTCAGCAAATTAGGTGTTTGACAGATTCTTAAACTTGGTAGCAACCATGTAGCTCAGTTTCTTTCCCTGCTCACTATGAAAGAAAACAGCAATGTTTCATGAGCTCCAGACCCCGATTCACTGTAATGCACATATTTTATGTTAAAGTTTAGAAAAAGATCAAACAATTCCTGGGACAAAACCTTTATATGGATTCCAGTCAGGGACAGCTAGTTTTAAGGAGTCAAAAAAGCTGTGCATCTGCTCAAATCACTGGACTAAGACTGAAAATCTGGAGCTAGTTGTCAGTTTTGCTACACTCCTTGTGCATTGCTGAACATCTTCTGAACAAGAAAGACAACAAAATTTCTTTTCTTCTGGCTAGACCCTGCCCCATTTCTGCATGGAGCTGACTCTTTTTAGTTGGCACATCACTAATACTGATGAGGTGGAAGTTACCCAAGATAATATAGTTGCATTTTTGCATTTTCAGGGTACAATCAGATTGCTCTGTACAAACTATTTGTACACTTTTTACAAGGGCTTAATCAACACAAGTTGTTCTGGATCGATGAAACAAACTTGAAAAGAAACAATATGCATCAGCTATTGTGAAATTAGGTTTGTATAACAGACTACAACACATTCATAGAGTGTCTCAAACCGTACATTATTCCTATATGAAGAACAAAACAGCACACGACCAAAGATGCATCCAGCCATGCAGCAAGACCACTACTATCTATCACTGAAATAGATGAGAAAAGTTGCCAGCAAGTGCTGCCAACTGCTGTTCTAATAAACAATATTTCTCTCAACAGAAAGGCAGAACCATGGGCTGATTTATAGTAAATGTGCCATTCTTTCCCTGTGCTATCAGAACTGAAGACAATAACAAGTAGCTCAGAGCACAAGAATACATTTTTATAAAAACAAACCAATGGGTGTTGGCTTGGCAGCTTATCTCCTATATGTGAGCACAGAAACATTTGAATTGCCCCAGTGGACACCCTAAGGTCCTTTATTACATTTATGCTGCTGATTTCTTGAGTACTGCTTTGAGAATGAGGATCCATAAATTGTCAGTGAGCAATGTTCAGCGATATATTTGACACAGTCTGACCTGTGGATAGAAGTCAAATCAGAGGCTGTGAGGAGGTAGCAGAGGTTATGCCTTGCTGCAGAGGTGAGTCGTACATACAGCTCGACCTCGCGACCAGCAGAAGTTAAGAGCCGAGCAGACGCCCTGGTTCACAGATTAATCTGTAAAAATCCTTTATGTGTTTTCCGAATGCCTGCTATTCAATTACCACTACTCATAAATGGAAAAGGAGTCTCCAGAACAGTGTGTTCCCTCTTCATCATTAGAAGCTGATGGGGAAACATCCTGTTTAGGAGAGTGCATTAGCTTACAGAAGTGTGAAGCTGCAGTGTTCCCATTTCCCATCGTGTTCAAGATGTTTTCACAGTAGGCTATTAGTCCAGAAGCTGTACTAATGCTCTTACTTCATGGTGTGGCATGTAGGTTGCTCAGGCTCCCCACAATGCTCTTTGGTTAGCTGTTTCCACAGACACAATATCCTCCTGGGGCCCACCACAATTTTTCATTCCCATTTTACTCAAGGCTAACATGAAACACAAACACCCCAGCTCCTCAGCTCTGCTCCGAGCCCCTTGGAGGCAGGCACACTCCATCCCTCAGCCAGCCGCCCAGAAGGTCGAATCAAATGGCTTTCTGGAAAAGTATCACTCTTCAACCTAGAGCAATTATTTACATTTGACTAAAGCTTAACTCATATTTTGCTAGAGTTAATCTTCCAAAAGTATATTTAATATTACTTCAAAGACATCCGAGGGCAGAGAACTATGGATTTATTGTAGCAGTTGCAATCAATGTCTGATCTTTTTAATTGGCGTATGTCTGGCTTCAGTTTCCATCTTCTGATTCTTACAAAAACATTACATAGGACTTAACACATTTTTCCCATGAAAATACTACTTCATTGTAATTGAAACATCTGTCAATCTCTTGAATAACTACATACACTAAAAATTGAAAAGCTCATCCCATTTACAGTTAAATTTGCAATCTTGGCCATACACATTTCCAAGCCATCCTCCTGCCCCAAAATGGGATTTTACAAATACATTTTCTTTTGTTTTAATTTCCCCAAGCAATGAGGTTTCAGCTGGTGCTAGGAAGCACTGCAACGTTCCAACAGTTACTCTTGTGACTGGAGATAAAAGGGCACTAACTGGGGAGAGTTTGATTGACGAGATCCTGCTTAGAGCTGATAGTTATCTTCACAGATCATGAATCTAAAATTTTAATTAACCATTCTTGCAGGGAAAGAAAATAGGGATGGTACCACTTTGCAGCAATTACTGCTCAGGCAGACAATGGCAGAAATTTCAAGGAAACCTTCAATTCTTTTTGTATGCTTAAAGCTGCCCAGAGACAGAGACAGAGTGCTTTCAAAATAACCAGTGATTAGTCCTCCCTTTTCCATTGACAAGCATCAGGGGTGAGTAAGAGCACAATTAATGTATTTTGAGCGGAGAGACTTTGTCCTACAAATTCCCACACAGGGAAGGGGGCCGAGCACTGCAGAGCCCTCGGCAGACCTGGCCATGCTCTTACCAGCCTGCCGGAGGCCAGGTCCCTGCTGCGAGTAGCAGCAGCCAGCGGTGGGGCGAGCAAACCCTCATGCTTCTCAGAGCTTGGCAGAGCAATGGGCACCACTTTCATAGCTTGCTGACACTGAAACGGAGGCTTTCAGAAACACAGGGAAGAATAATTTTCACATATTGCAGTTAAAAGAGAGTATTGCTCAATGGCAGAATCCTTTTATAACACGTTGTCAAAAGAGAGGTTCTGCCTTTTTAATTAAGGTTTTTATATTGCTCAAACACAAGCATTTAATTACAGAGCAGCTCCAAAATAGCATGTTAAGAAGAAACTTAGACAAAATTCAGTTTTATTCATCTGAAATCAAAAGAGGTCACAACTGGTTAATAAGCTACTTCTTGTTCCTTGTTGGAAATTGTAAGCAATTTGCTCAAGAGTAAACTTCTACTTGGTGTTTGAAGACTTTTAAGCAGAAAATTTACTGTACAATATGCATACATCGAAGCATAATCATGAAAATATTTCCTATACAAATGTTAATTTATTCAAAATTGCAGTTGATTCTGTCCTTAAATTTACTTCTAATGGAAAACACATCAAAGAACAAAGTAACTAATTACAGAAACTCATGTTTGAGACCAACTCAAACAGCTAACAGAACTGCGCATAGGAAAACATAAGATCCTTTAATTTAAATATTATATTTAAATATTTATTTAAATAAAATTCTTTAAAGTAAGTTCTTTTATTGTATTTTCTGTGCATTTCTTTGGTGTTGTTCATTTGCTTTTGTGTTTTGTTGGTTTTACTGGGATTTTTTTTTTTTTTTTTTTTTTAAGCTATGCGTGCAATCCTGATCAATGCTGCCCATAATCTCAGAGTTGATTGCTAGAAAGGCTTTAAAAACATCTGCATGCTCCAGGGACTGGAAAGTTGCATCAAACTGGTGCATTTCCTGCCTCCTTAGGCATTAAAGGTCAGCCAACAGTCCAGGCAGACTAATCTACCCAAAGTAGCTGGTTTCTCCATATCAAAAAAACAGAGCTCGTGATTTCAGAATGAAAAGGTTTAGGACATCTCTACATATCTAGGGTTTGGAGATGGGGATATAAAGAGCCTACAATGCCCAGAAATCAAGCAGGCTGCTCAAAACTCCACCAAAATTGAAAAGCACTGCAAGCTGTTACATACTTAACCTTGTGGCACAGAAGAAAATGTTTATTTAATAGCTTTCGGTATTCTGCAGGAAAAGTTGCAATCACGTTCTAGAATAGTGAATGGGTGTTACTTAAGAGTTTTATTATTTTAAATGGTTACAAAGAAATCTAAGTGGTGGTAACTGCCTCCCTGATGCAAAGAAAACATTCTGCTAGCAGTATTTTCTTTATACTGAATACTACTACATTACCCCTTGTTACACACAAACTGTATTTCTTATAAAAGTTGAATAAATTGCACTTCGGAAACAAAGTAAGAACAAGAGGGGGGAAGTAAAACCCTAATCTTTAATTTCATTTAGGGCTTTTGCCTTTATTCTGACATTATTTGAGAAAACCTATTCCTGTATTGAAGCTGACAAAATACTTTTCAGACCTTGGTACTTGGCAAAGGCAACTGAGGGGCTTGGGCAATCAGGTGTAACATGTGGAAAGTTATCTGAAAAGAACAATAGGTTGAGTATTGTCTTTAATGATAGTATTTAGTAAAGAAATTTGCCTTTGTGCTGTTAAGTTGAAAGAAAAGCAACATGTCTTTTCAATGGCCCTTTTGACCGAGGCTAAAATGAAAAAAATACTGACTTCTGTAAATAATCTCATATAAAGTACTAGTAAATTACAGCAGCATTTCTTTATCATCATGGTCAGAGAAAAAAATCATTGTTAACAGTTGGCATCTACTGTAAATGCCTTCCTATTTCTCCAGAAATCCAGCTAAGTTCTCCTTCTGCCACCCAGGGGATTAAAGCCATCACACTACAAAGCAGGTATTACCAAAGATGCAGGAACAAACAACCATTCTTCAGATTTCTGTGCTATACACAGAACCCTTACTAAAGCAGAGTATTTGTTTCAAGTGGGAAATGCAGATAAGCAATATGAATCTTTAAAACTGGATTATTATTTTTTAACTAATTACTAGGTAGTTTCCCAGTGAACTTTAAAAAGGACAAGATGTCACTTTGTGTAAAATATTGAGAGGTATCTCAAAGATTCAGCCTTACAGGTTAGTTTTCAAATTCCATAAACTTTTTCGTCTTCACAAGTATCTAACTTTTGCTATTCTTTACTTAGGAAAGACGAGTGAAAATCCCACTATCCAGTGTGCAATGTATGTGTCAATTCCGCTTTGTTGCTAACAAGCCATTTGCTAAGAAGGCATAAATTAAGTCTCGGGAAGATTTCAGCCTGTGGTCCAAAAGACCCAGAATTTCCCTGGCACACAGCATGTGAAAAATAGCACAGGAGAACTAAACTGTACCTTTGAACACATAGGAAACTATGACAGAGGATAATCCCTCTTCAGTAATCTTAGAAGACAGATTTTTCCTTCTGCCTTCGCTGCACAGACCATGAAAGCATCAGTGGCACTGATCTCCTCATTAGCCTGCGTTGCTAGCCCTGAATTGTGTCCAGTACCAAATTATTCTGGAATAGCTCTGAATGTGCAATATATTCCAATAACACGACTTCACTGAGCCAGTCAGTCCTTCGGACATCATTGAGCACTGCTGCCCTTTTCTTAACATCAGCTGGAAGGAATATAATGGACAATATTTTCCCTTTAGCCTGGAGCTGACCATTGGCATGCAGCAGAGGCTCACAGGATATACAGGCAGTTGTGGGCTTCTCAAAGGCTTCTAACAGCAAGAATGACACAAGTACTGCAAAACATTTTGCCATTTTCAACACCACTGACAAATTCTAAGCTGTGCTTCTTCCAACATGTATAGGTAGAAAAACAGTTTTATATATATGTGTATGTTAAAAAAAAAAATGCCACAACATGCCATGTGTCTCTATCAGTTTTAACTTCTAAACCACTTTTCCGAGGAAAAAAAATAAAATAAAATCAAGCTGAAAATTTATGCATGAGTGGAAAATACCATGGCCAACACTTGAAGCATGATACTGTTACAGTTTTGGGAAGCTGAAAATTATTTTTCAGGATACATTTTCAGGCAGACTTGGAAGAAAAGCTTCAAGGCCAATTTAACACTCTTTTTCTTTGTTTGTTTTTGATGTTTTGGTTGACCAGATCTGAAGTTATTTATACTCATATTTCACTCAGCCTTCTCTCAGCAATACCTCAATAACATCAGAGATGGTTGCCTAAGGAGGGAACCAGGTAAAAATGCCAGAATAATTGCACAGAAAATAATTAAGCTCCACACTGCAGTCTCACGCTAGGAAGTCACACTTCACTGGCTAAATACACAGAATCATTTGGGAATTGTATTTTTATTTATTGTGAGCTTCATTATATCCGAGCAAGATACACTCTCAGGGTAGGAAGTGGGTTGTACTGGATTTATTGTGGAACAATACAAAGACCATCAAAGGAAAGATGTATTGCAGAACCTTTAAGACTTTTTTGTTGTTAATATACTGTTTATAAAGTTGTTGTGGGGAGAAAGGGAAATGCTTCTTCAGAAGCCTGCCAAGACAGAAGCATCCTAGGAGAAAGTCAGCTTTAAATAATCCTGCATGGAGTACATGTTTGGGAAAGGTTTGTGTGGTCAGATCCTCTCTAATGACAAAACTGCCTGCAGTGGTTTCTTAGATAACGTATTTCTGCAGACAGCTATCCATGTGGGAACACAACGGTATTTGCTTCTTGCAAACTAACTCTGTTAGCTCTCTTCAAATATATTGCAGTTATCATGTCCACGTAAAACAACAAGAAAACAAAAAACAAGTGCTCCAAGTAGGTATCTTTGATATGGTCAGAAGTATGAGTTTCTTACATGCATGTTTATTTTTTCTAAACACACAGCCCCGGCACTAATTAGGCAGGAACAAATGAGCCATTTTTATTCTTCCCCCCAAAGATGAACGATCAGCCAAAATCCTTTATTGTGAGCTTCTCCAAGTTTTTGAATCAGAGAGAAGTGTGAATTTTCTCTTAAGCATTAATGTTTCTGTAAATCTCTGCAGGGCAGATTGCAAGCCAGCTCGTTCTACTGAAGGTCAAAAAGTGTGGCACAGAACTGGCAAAACACAAACATCTCTAAATTGTGTTAATTGCACACAATTAGCCTAATACTTCAGATTCCTTGGAGAGGAAAAAAAAAAAAAAAAGTTGAAAAATGTCTGTTCTGTGAAATGCAGGTTTTGAAATCCCATTTTAGATGTATGTTTCATTGGAACAGATTTCTCCTGTCCACTGAAAAAAAACAGAGTGAAATGGCAAGTACGCGACACCAGAGTGGCAACCACCCAAGGGTTACTGCCCTGTCTGAGGAGGATTTCATTCCCGGCTCAGAGCTGGACAAAGCTAAGCCTTGGTCTCCAATGTCTCCACTGTCCACTGTATCTACAGATTTTTCTGTTCTAAAATTGTTCACGTCCCATTTTCTATTTGTCCTTTATGTGCTCTGTTGCTTATGTTCAAAACTACTGATAGAAGAACAAAGTCACAGACTGCTTTGTGAGCATAGCTGTGAAGTCCAACACTGCAAACAGACTATTCCATTGCTCGAACACATTCCAAAACCATATTGACCTTTTGCAGATACAATTAGGTCAATAATTAATTAACAGAATATGATCCAGAAACAAATCTTATAAAGACAGCAGGTTATGAGGAGGCACTAAGATAATTAAAAAAAAAAAATGCAAGAAGCTTCTGTGCCCTGCTGCAGTATAAAGATGATCCCATTCTGTCTCTGTTAAATCATGTAACTTTTTGAGCACAGTAAATTTGGGTTCCTTCAGATTTGCTGAGAAGATGCTAGGTCTGGCAGCAGCTTTCTGTTAAGCTCTTTTTCCAGCATGGCTTCATTGGTGTCTGAGCTCAATGCAGATTTCCCCTTTAGAAGACTTCCAGGATTTTTCTAATCCTGATGTCCTGTTTACACAAATATAGTTATGCTTGAGACATTTATTCTGCTGTCAAAGTTCTCCCACAAAGGCTTTCAAAGCGTTTTAGTCAGCCTCTGTGTTTTAAAAGAAAATATCTTCTAGATGTTCAGCTTAATGTCCGTGTCCTGGGTAAAGTCTGCATCCGGGCCTGGCTTGCACCTCAAACTCTCAGTTCAGTGTTCACAGCTGGCTGATGTTCACTTAGCTTCACAGCCCGAACTCGGCCCATTCCCCAGTCTCCAGGTTGACACAGAAGTTCAGTGATCAATATTCATAAATCAAACACAGCCAATTATTAATACAGTGTAATCCCTGTAATCTCTTTCTCTAGCGTTCCTTGTCAAGGTCCTTGAAATCTGTGCTCAGGTCAAGAGACAAGAGCAGAAATTCAGGGAAGTAAGTGCTCTTCATTCTCCTCTTGCTAGTCACATCCTCATGTACACATAGGTTACACACACATATATGCCATTTAACACTAAGAGCTTTTCATTGATCCAAGTCTTGGCAGAAGTGTAGAGAAATGATTCACATGGCTGTATTTTTGTCCTTCTTACTCAGTGAAATACTAGTCTGCTGGCCACTGTGAGCTCCCAAGAAATGCAACAGGGAAAGAGCAACAAACTGCACTAAAAAGATGGAGGGAAAAATTAGGACCCTTCAGCAGCAGATGCTAGCTTCCTGCATGGCACATCTGTTATTTAAGAAGGCTTAATAATAAAGAACAATGTAACCTCAGCCAAAATGCTGGAGAACAAGTCGAACAGTCTGTCTGCAGACTCAAGGCTTAAGCCAAATCCTTGGGCTGGATATTCTGTGTCTTTCAGAATTTTTTATCTTTTGTAATTTTCTGAAGATAGTTCCCTTTCCAGAAATTGAATTTATGGAAACTGCATGAAGCTTCCAGAAATCAACTTACCTTCAAAACACCGTGGAAAATAAGAGGTTTGCTGTGAAATACTACCTCGGAGCCTCAGGGGGAGTTTCATTACTCCAGACTTTAAGGATCACTGTGTGTGGATGATTCTATTTTTTGACTTGCTTTTATCAATAGGACAAAGAGATAAAGTGCTTTTACAATATAGTCTGTTACATGAATAATTAACATTCTTATTTCAGTTTGCACGTTACTGTTGTCCATCCTGAGTTCCTGTACCAAAACACTGCTGCTTAGGCCACGAATTAGATCTCTAAGACATTAATTTTATTTCCCAAGACATATCAAACACCTACTTTATGTTATTGCTTTATTTTCCTTTGAAACATGAACCAGCTGTCGGATCCAATATTTCAAACTCTTAAGTCCTTAACCAGAAGCCACCAAGGTATTGAATGTAAATTACTTCTACTGGAAGGAATCAGGAATGACTGACTGCTGAGCACCATTTATTTCCTTTCTATGTTAACAACATTTAGGTGTGCTCTCCTTCACTCTGACAACTATTTAACATGATATGGCCAGGCTTATGCAGATCAGAACAGAAGCAATACAGCACTAATTATCAAGTCCTTCTGCCTTAGGTCTATAGCAGCAGAAGCCCTTGGGCTTACTGAAGAAGTTAGCAGAGAGTGACCTTTAACACACCTTTTGCTTGTAGTTTTTCTCTGGTCCATCAGATTATTCAAGAAACAGAACGACAGAGTAATTGAGTAATTCTGAGATAAGACTGAATGTCTTCAGTATGAGGATATTCGCATTCAAAATGTGAATGAATAAAGATTTAGGATTGCAAACACTAAAAAGCCACGAAGAAAACTTTACTGAAAGTGTCATGCTACAACTGGATCAGCACAGGCGCACAGACGTGCCTGGGCATCTGTACTGATACACAGATCATTCTGGCTGCACAGAGGCAGGTGTTAGGCTGGGATATTCCTCGTTTAAGTTTTCGTACACTATGAAGCATACCAAAATAAGAAAAATGAGGCTTGAGGCTTGGATTGCTTGTATGCTGAGACTTGAGCTTACCATGCTGATCAACATTGTCTTCTTATGGCGTGTGCACTCCTTATATGCTAAAACTGCATACAGTATGGAGATACAAATGCATCTTGTCTGTCTGTAGTAAGATAACACATCGCAAATGTGCTCACAGCAGGTTTTATTAACTTATCCAGCATGGTGAAGCATTTGTTTTTGTTTTTCCTGTACAAGCAACACATAACTTGAATGTCTTCAGCAGTTCAGACTTCCAAGCTAGGAAAACCATAACAACTGCATAAAGCAGAGGGGCATCTTTATGAAGCATCAAAAGAGTCTGGAACAGTTTGCTTCCAGAGTCAGTAGCTCAGTTTTTTCCCCTCAGAGCATTAATGCCCCAAGCCTTTCACATAGAATTATGTATTATGAAAAGCTGCAGTCAAAAATGGGAGAAAGAAGCTGTGGAAAACAACATCAATAGAGGAAGACAGCAGGACAGGCACCACTTTGAACTAGTATGTGCTGAGAGGTTTCTGAGTAGAAAATGCTGATTAGGTGATGAAAGAGACATTCTATATTAGAATTTATTTTTCTAAAATTTATAAACTTTTTTTTCAGTATTTGAAGTATTTGAAATAAATCATTGGATCCAAATGCTTACCTCTAAGTACTGGTATTTTTTTCCATCTTCATCAACCTTCAGAAATTGGTCTTATCTCAATCAAACGTAGTAGAGGATAAAGCATTTAAGCACACTTCAATGAACAGTGGCTCTGAGCTTTTCTTTTTTTTATTATTTTGTATTCGAGTCTCAGATTTTGCCACCATGGAAACACTAACAATTTATACCCAGCAGATCCAACGTCAAGGTGTGACAACTACATTGGCCTCCCATGTTCATCACCTGATCCCAGCCACTATGTGAATGGGAAAGGCAAAAGTTGTGTGCAAGGGATGATGGCAAATTGCACTAAAAGAAAAAAGAAAAAAAAATGAAGAAAGTGGCAAATTACATATGGTTTCACACCGACTGATTTGCAGCCACAGTGTGTAGCACTCTGAAAGCACCAGCTGTTGAGCATGAAACATTTGACACTGCTGAGACATTTGGAAGCCAAACATTTAACGCTGAAAGAGAAATCTAAGGATTTTTCACCCAAGAAGATCTGAAGCATTAGAGGGAAGAAGTAACTGAATTTGATTACGCAAACAGGCAATACTAATATGAAGGCCCTTCAGCCTGCCTATTTGATAACTCTGCAAATCATACAGCCATACAGAAGACAGAGCCACTGGAGGTCTACTTTGCACAATAGGCAACTTCCGGATGGAGGAAGCAACAGCATGCAGCATGTTGTCCAGCTGTGCCATCTGGCACTAGCTAATGTGTCTATCAGTGACTGCTTTCACACTCCCACCTATGAAACTTTTCATCATGTTATACTGAATGGTAAGTCCTTCAGAAAATATTTAAATATTAGGTGCAAATAAAATGAAAACCTTCAAAAAAGTGTCCACAGAACAGACGATCAAAGACCATTAAAGAAGCAAATAAACAAGACAAACTGCTGCTGCCTTATCCTTTTCCTCTAGGAATGAATAGTAGTCTACCAGGCCTAAATCTTTAGTAATTATTTCCACATAGGAGTGCAGCATTGATTTTTCTAAAGCATGCAGAGGCGCAGGAGTGCTTCAGTATCATTTGAGAGAGAAGCTTCAATAAGCAGTGGCAGCTTAAGAACAACATTTACGTCATTTGCAAAAGGAAGAATTTCCAGAACCATGAAGTTTTCAAGTAGTTAGCTTCTAAGTTTATTTTATAATATAAAATGACAGCCATTTATAATCTGTATTCCCTTGTTGTTACTAGTAATAAATATGGCCTCACAATCCATTAAAGCTAATGAATATGTCTTGGTTTCTTTAACCATGCAATTATAAATAAATAATAGCGGTTTTAACACAGGGTTACACAAGGCAGACTTTCATCTTTTGATATCTATATATTCCCAATGATACAAAGTTTAATAAATAAATAAATAAATAAGAGAGCATTTATTTCCTTATGTATGAAGTGGGGTTCTCTTCAAGTAGCAGATCAATGATTGTCAAGGTTTAGTTAGGAATGCTATCACACCATGACTAATGTTACTGCTCATAGGAAAAATAAGTTTATTTTCCATATGCAATAAACCTATTCAGCTGTGACCTTCTGCAAAAGAAGAGAGAATTCCGCTTAATGGCTAAGAGGAGACTAAATACAATTGGACAGACTGTAACACAGAGTTGGCTGCTTTGTTGCACAAAGAATGCCCTGTAAAACCTCCTTGCAGTAAGAGAGATAAGCTATCAAATTTGAAGGTTGCTCTTAAATGCATCAGTGCTATCTAGAAAGTAGCAGTCCATTTTCATTACTTTACCTGCAAGACAGAATATTACTTAAAAACAAACAAAATAAAACAGAACATAAGTTACTATCCAATGATACTATGCTTTGCAAACAAAACCACAACACATTCCTTGTGGAACTTACGTCATGGGCTTCCACAGTAACAACAAAAGCAAATTTATGATGAAAGCCGAATGTAAGGAATTTGGTTAATTGTAAACTGAATATATTTTAAAACTATTTAATTTGCTCTACATTTTGTGTACAGTAACAGAAATTGCTTGTTACACATTTTAACTGAAATGTCTCATACATAATCTTTTTTCTGGGGAAAAGCTGTAAGAAAACAAAGCTACTGCTGCTATATGAGAGAATTCAGGAGCAAATCCAACATTGATTGTTAGTACTACTCATAAACTTTAATTTACTCTTTCCAAGCATATAGTAATAAAATGCTTTATATAATACAACAGCAAAGATATTTTTGAATAAAGAAAAGAGAAAGCAAATGGAAGGAAAAAGAGAACAAGCTTATTTAATTTTATTGTATTTTGCAATCAGCTGCACATTAAGTTCTACTGCATCAAAACAACAGGAACTGAAATTTCTTCAACCAAACGATGGCACCTATGAGCTGATCTATACCATTTAGTCCCTTGAGGACTGTCTGATAGAACCTGCTGGGCCTTTTCAAGGCAAACATCACGGGGGAAAAAAATACAATCTTTTTCTGGATACTCCCCCCCCTCCCCTTTATTTTCATTTGTTTAATGCTTTCTGTTTATATTTAAGTGCATCTTTGCTTCTTAAACACACCCTCAAGAAAGGAGACCAAAAGAAAGTAACCAAACAAATTAGTCATAGAAATTGGCAGGCTGTGAAATACACACACACTCACAGAGGAAACAACCTACCAGAGGATACATTGCATATCTGTGTAACTTGCTAGAATGAGAAATGTGGTCAATAGATAAAATCACTGTGCTAAAAAGAAGAGAGCTTTTTACCTCCTGTTTTTAGACAGGTAGGTAAATATAATCTTCATTCAAGAAGTAACTCTCTGGAAATAAAGCGAGCAACTAAGCTATGAATTACAGTAAGCTTGTAATTAAAAAGAGCTGGAAATCCTCAACCACTACTCTGTTACTCTGTATCTAGTCATTAATGCAGCCAGTTACATACTGCAGTCATTAACATACCCATAAATTGTTTACCTAGCTACTGTTTTATAGCAATTCTATATTTAAAATGTGATTCCAATTCAATTGGACTGGAATTACCATATGTTTTATATGTGGATGGTACAGTAATGGCAGAAGTAACAGTAAAATCTGCTCAAAAAGTCACGAATAATTTAGAGAATATCTTCTTTAAGAGAATAATTATGTGCAATTTTAGTGTTCAAGTAAACCACTCTGGTTCTGTGTGTACATCCCTAAAGAACATGGCAGCTCTTCTGTTACAAGATACCACTGAGGCAGAATAAAGTCTGATGGCCATGCAGGTTCATGCCAAGTTCCTTATAAAACAAATGATGACCCAGAAAAACCTTAGATCTTGGCTCCAGCCTAAGCACAGCATTTTCTACAAAAATAACAGGCCCACTTTGAACATCAGTGTCAATACTAATATCATGATAATGCAAGCTTTCAATTTTTACTATGAAGAACAGTGTGCTGTGTTGATCAATAAATCCTATACGGACTCATATAGAGTCTCATCCCCCTATAACCAATACAAAAGAATATAACATCTTAGAATTTATATGACTAACCAATCCTAAGTTACAACTACTTAATTACTGAAAATTTGCACTCTTCTCTGCAGAACTGCTTACCCCTCCTTTGCTATGTCTTCAGTAGGGATTCCAGCAGCTGAGATTTCTTTTCTCCTCTACAACTGGGATAACATTTGATGCGTTCTTTGGGTATGCTTGAAAATCCCTTTATATTGCTGAAGGACAAAACGTGAGGAAAATGGTATTTTTCTTACAAATCAGCCCAACATGCTTTTCTTTGAAATCTACTTCAGAACTGAGAAACAATGTGTTTTCTACACTTTTAGCTAAAGGTAAGCCACAAAGCAATACTAGATGACTACTGTTCAATTAAGATAGAGAAGACAAAAAAAAAAAAAAGTTTGTTTTTACTTCCTTTATTCTTGCTTTCCTATCTGCAATGGAATGAAAATATAAAAAGCAAGAGGGAGAGAGATTCATTTTGTAATTTTTTTCCTGTTATAGCTAGCTACTCTTCCTCCCAGCCAGTTCAGCTAGGACTAATTGAGTGTCGAAATATGAAATAACATGGACATTCTACCATATAAAAAACCTTAAAAGAGAAGCCTAGAGTCATTTCAGAGTATATTTTCTTATTAGCTGATATTAAAGCTGGATGTCTTTAAATGTAATAATAATAAAAAAAAAACCTCTATGACTAGCACCAAGTTTCCTTCCTGATTATGATATACACTAGAACAAAAATAAAAATGGAATAACTTACTGATACATACTGAAGAAAAAAAAATCTAAAGAAGATATTTTTATTATTATTACAATGCAAATTCATAATGTACTATTATGTGCTTCCTTAAATACATTAAAGATCCCTGTATGTAGTCTGCTCATGTTCCTACTACCTTTCCTTGAGTATTTAATAATTTGAAAATAACTGTTGAGCAGTAGTCCTGTTCTTGCAGAAGCCTCTCTTAATCTCTCTTCTGTTTACAGGCTAATTACATGTGAACAAACAGCCACAAATATCACATGCTACAATAAGCAGTGAGATGCTGCCCAAGGCCTCAGATTTCACTTTGTCCCTCTTCTCAGAAACAGACATACAGCTCCCCTTTTCCCTTTCTTTACATTAATTTCAAATCACCAAACCAGCACCAATTAGTTTTAAAGTCTTGCAGTTAGCATATCCCCTCCTGTTCTTAATAATTCAGGGGAAAAAATTATCAACACCTGGTGCTTTATTGTTCCTGGGTGTTCTGATTGCCTCTTGGTTCTTCTACAAATGGCTCAGGTGGCTGGAAAATTGTTGTTTGTTCGCCTATTTCACCATTAAAGAGCTCACTAAAATACTCCCTCCATCTTTCTCTAATTGCATTCTTTGTAACTAAGATTTCCATTTTTGTCCTTTATCTGACTCATGTACAGTTCACACCCTTGTCTCAAATGCTGATATCCTGGTAAAATATTCTTGTCTCATCTCATTACACTGCCACTTCAACTGCACGGAGCCATTTTTGTGACACATCACTGAATCATTTGTATTACCAGAAGATTTATGGAAGTCACAAAATCCTCACCACATATTAGCGTTTAATTGTGTTTTTATACTGCCCTCAAAATCAGTTTGTTTGTTTGTTTTCCTTTATCTTCTTTTTATTGTTTTCTCCTGCACTTTTCTTTACTCCAAGTGTTTCCCAACTGGTACAAAATTGTGGAATGATGATCAGGCCTGTTCCCCAGTCTCCTTGGTATTCAGGTCTGTATTGCATGTTTCTCAAAGGGGAGTGTTATACTAAGAACTACTCTCTACATTAAAACATCTCAGTCATTACTTTTACATGACAGCAAGATACATCCAAGGCACCTATCTTTAGCAGATTTCTTCACCGATGGCTCTGAAGCAATCAGTTTCTAATAACTTCCACATGAAATATGCTCCAGGGTTACAGATTTGTTAATTTCCAGAACTTCATTTTTTTAACTATCTTTTATAGCACAAGGAATTGCAGATACATGTGTACGTGCATCATATTTACTTAAAAGTAGCACTATATAAAGTTTACTTAGATTTTGCAGTTCATTTTCACATATTCTGTGGAAACCCCATGGATAACGTCTTCAGTTTCATGACTAAAACTGGAAAAAGAACTGTTCAAGGAAAAGTTTTACATTTCTTCACCAAATGTATGCAGTAGCAGGTATTTCTAGACGCAGATACAACCTACCCATTTCTTTTCCAGTGTTCGTGCATTGCTTTTCTCACACTATTTTACATATTTCATTCCCTTGGGTGCAGTGACATCGGTAAATTGTTTGTACTGGAAAAACCCAGCAGTGTTTATTGGTGTCCAGAATTCCTCATAACAAAAGCTATGGTTTAAGTCCCATTTTGAATTGCAAAACATGATGCGTTTAATTACAAAACTTATCATAAATTAGGCGAAGCAACTTGATCCTTCATATTAAGTCCTTGAGGAGCTTAGTTGCTGTTGGTTTTTTGTTTTTTGTTTGTTTGTTTGTTTTGTAGTTTTTGTTGTTGTTATTGTTTTTGTTTGTTTGGTTAGGTTTTGTTTATTTTTCACAGAATCACAGAGTGGTTGAGGTTGGAAGGGACCTCCAGGGATTATTTAGTCCAACCCCGTCGCTCAAGCAGGGTCACCTTGACCATGTTACACGTTTTTACCAAAACCAGGAAAATAATATCACACTGAAGCAAACATCATTAGAAAATTTGACCTAGACTATATATTTTTTAGCAAATATTGTAGCTTATCAACTACAGCAGAAACCTTTCTCAGCCACCAGCCTTTCCCACGTGACTCCCTTTTCCCCCGAGCCCCCCCTCCCCGAGGGTTCCGCACTTTCGTCACACCCCCGCGTCACCGTGGCCGCCACGCCACCGGCCGTTGTCGCCTCACGGCGTTCTGCCCGCCCCACCCCGCCGCCGCCGGCAGCACGGAGCTTCACCGCGGCCTCGGGGGCTGCTCGTTCTCCTCCCCGAAAGCTGAGGCGAATCTACCGATTGCCGGCAGCCGGGCCGCCCTCTGCTCGGCCAGCGGAAGGGGAAGCGTCGCCATTTTGTTTCGGGTGATGGCGACCGTGGTGCTGTGGAGCTGGAGAGTTTAGCGCGGGCCCGGCCTCCTGGGGGACTCGCTTCTCGGACAGTCGCTGTTGCTGCGAGTTTCCTCCTGCCCGTTGCGTCCCCCGGTGATGTACGGAGGGGTCGGGGGCTCTCGCCGGAGCGCAGAAGAGGCAGGCCCGCCGCCCCTCATGTTGTTGTCAGGCGGGGCAGCGGTCCCCGGGCCCCCCGGAGGAGGTGGAGGAGGAGGAGGTGGAGGTGGGAATAGCCGTGTGGAGCTGCTGGTGTTCGGCTATGCCTGCAAGCTGTTTCGAGATGATGAGAAGGCTCAGTACCAGGAGCAGGGGCGACACCTTATTCCTTGGATGGGAGACCCCAAGATCATGATCGATAGGTCGGTGTACCACAACCCCCAGACTCTGCTGCGAGATCTCCTGTTATAGCCTCTTTCTGTTCCTCCCCTTGTGCTGTGGGCAAGCGAGGGCGGGGGATGAGCAATGGAGGGCTCGCTCTGGCCGATGGATGTGTGGGGATCTTCTTCGCTGGCAGGCTTGGAGGGCTGCTCCTCCTGCTAGGGTGCTTCAAGTGCTGCTGTTGTAAGGCTGACGTCCTCCTGGCAACGGGAACTTGGGGTTCCCCTCTCTAGCAGTGTGGGGAGGTTCCCCTCCCTCTGGCATCCAGTATGCGTTGTGTCTTCCTCTTCCACTCGCTAGGTTAGGGTTTGTGGAGTGGAGAGCGTGAAGGTTTTGCACCTTTTCAGTGCAACCCCCAACTACTGTCTATCCTCGCATGGAAACCAAAGAAGCCTTATTGCATTGGAATGCTTATCAGAAGCTTTCTGTGTTCTCTAAGCAGCCAGGGTGGAGGGCAGGGAGCGAAAAGGCATTTACCCACCTTAGGGAAAGTGGGGCTTCCATACTTATCCTGTGTAATCCGACTGCAAACTGTTGATGGGATACCCCAAGAGCAATTCATGGTCTAATTACTTTTTCCTTGTGCCATGCGTTAATCTATATTAGTGGCAGAGTGGGTCTCATTTGGGGTGCTTGCTCTTCACAGTTTATGGCAGAGGTGGCTTTTTAGGTTGTTTTGCGGTACGTAAAGTTTCATGGCCAGAAAGTATAACAGAATTTAGTGATTTGGTTTTTCTTCTGGTTTCTTAAGAAGTCTCAGCGGTTCAGGGTGGGATTTAGAAATAATTTATTCAGAACGAATTTTCTGAATATACATGTGGAGAAAGAAAATCAGAAGTCAGGTTGGGTATATGTGAGTGGAGCACTGAAAGTAATATTTAAGAGCAGTTACGGCTGATCCTGAAAAACTCAGTGGAAAGATGGAGGGGTTTTGGTTTGAAAAGGAGCACATGACATACTATACATATTTGTTCCCTCAATTTCATCATTGGTGTGATGCTAAGCATGATTTTTCTTGTTTCAATTCAACACAACAGTATTTGGCTTGAAAAAAAAATCCATAAGAATACGGGAAAGAGATATGTTCTTGCACTATTTTTGATTCTTACGGTTTAATTTGTTAAATTGCAATAAATACAAAAACACGAATAAAAAATAAGTTATATTTTATTTTTTACTTACATGGGAAGTGTTATAATGCACACTTCTAAGGGCAGCTCACTTGTATGGTGCATTTCGTTAGGAGGTAGAGGCCATTTTTGTGGTTCTGTACAGCAGCAACCCAGTTTATTGTAATTACAGAAATTGTTGGGAGCAAAAATAAAGTATGTGCATGTACGTACATACATACAATACTAAAAAGTTCAAATAACATACATTTGTAAGTTAAGGAAGCTTGCATTTACTAATCCTATAAACTCCTTTGGAAGCTTAGATTCTTTTTATCTCCAGCAGCAGTCTTCATTTTCACCATTTTGAGAAAAGCACATTGCTATGAGAAGACATGGGTTGAAGTTTGCCTGTGGACAGAGCTTGATTAACCAGACTTACGTGTTTCATTAACTTTGCTATTAGAATATTTACTTTCTTTGTTTTTGGTCTAGCAAGTTGGCACAAGTCAAGAGTTGTGTGTGGGAAGACACCTCAGCGGAGTGGAGTTTACTGTCACTTTTCAATCAGTTTCTTTTACTGATGCATAAACATTATCCCGATGCAATGCTTTTCTTGCAAATAAAATTTTCTGCTTAGTAGAAAGGAAGTGTACGTCATTGATCTTTGCCGTTTTTACGGTGAACCTCCTTGAATTGCATGTATATGTTACTGTTCCTATGTATGTGTGTCTCTCTATCACATAACCCAGAACTTATTTCCTCAGCCAAATGGCTAGGGGCCGAGCCTAGCCATGATTTTACCTCCAATGGACGCAAGTTTCTATGGTGAAGATATCTCCTGAGAGTTCGGGACTAGCAGAAAGAAGCGAGGAAATTTCGACCGTTTGGTTCTTACGGATAGGTATTTATGTATTCGGGTTTGTGTGAATGTAAGCTATTTGACTTTCCAGAAAAACATATTTTGCAAGTGACATTGATTGGTTGGTTGAACCACGTACGGTAAGAGCTGTTAAGGAAATGGATCCCACTTAAACTATTAAAGGATACTTTTGCCTTTAATTGTAATAATTTATTAGTTTCTTTGAGAGGAATCTAGCCTATTAAACAAATTTTCCATAGTTGGTGACAAATGATTAGCAAAATTAAACGTAACTTCTAAAAGGAAATATGCTTTAACGTATAAGTATTTTTTTTTCATTTTTAATGGGTAAGTATTTAAGTAGTCGCATAAACTCAAGCCCTAAGTTTTTTTCATTGACCAGCTTTTTCATCTTGCAGGTATGATGGGCGTGGTCACCTGCATGACCTTTCTGAATATGACGCTGAATATTCCACGTGGAACAGAGATTATCAGTTGTCTGAAGAGGAAGCTAGAATAGAAGCCCTCTGTGATGAAGAGAGGTATTTAGCCTTGCATACGGACTTGCTTGAGGAGGAGGCGAGGCAAGGTATTGCTCAAGGAAACTTCCTGAGTTAGCACATGTTTAAATAAATAATTTTGAAGTTAATTAAATTTACTCCTACTTATTTTATACTCTCTTTTTTTTCTGATGTTATCTTGACAGTATCCAGTGGATTCGAAAAGCGGGAGTCTTTGCGTATGTGAGAGGACCACAGGATAGTTTAAATATAGATCCACACAGAAACTGCCCTGATTGTGAGGGCAGACTGGGATTTGAGACACCCACCCCACCCCCAAAAAAAAACAACAGAATAAACACACCCTGCTTCTTTTTCAGTGCTGTATAACTGAAAGTCAGTGTTCTTGTGTGAATAATTATGTTAGAATGTCTTAACCCTCAGCCTTTATCTCTTCAGGGAGACATAAATGGTCAGCATGTGTACATGCTGTCTTTTTCTATTCAGTTTTAAATGAAAGTTAAAACAGGTGACAACGTCTCATCTAAAAACTTAAGTAAGAATCATTACTTTTTTTCTTTTTAAAAAAAAAAACATTAGCTTTTAAATATGTTGTATTAATTGATAATTGTATTTTTGTTCAAGAGGAGGAATATAAAAGACTGAGTGAAGCTTTGGCAGAAGATGGTACCTATAATGCAGTGGGATTCCGTTATGGCAGTGATTATTATGACCCTTCAGAACCCACTGAGGAGGAGGAACATCAGCCAGCAAAACAAAGAGGTAAGGGGTAAAAACAATGAGAGTTAATTAAGAGGAAGCACCTTTGTCTCCCATGCAGTTCAAGGCTGAAAATCTTTGACGTTTTTACATGTGTTTTAATGCAAAAGTACTTCAGGTTAAATAGAGGTTACGTTTTTTATGGAAGTTTTTTACTAGATTTTTGTGGAAACTTTCTCTTGACATATTAAAATATTTTCCTGATAAAACCATAGTCAATACTGCAGTAATCAGGATCGGAAATTTAATTCTGCTGTCCTGCGGGTTCTTAATCATAAAAATTCTTGTATTTCATCACATGACAATTTCTTACTGCTACGTCTCTTGGAAAGGAAAAGATCACTAGAAACAAACATACAAAACAAGAATTAACCATAATAGAATTTTTAGATTTAGGTTTCGTCACCTTAGTAATTATAAACAAGACTTCTCAACATAGTATGCTTCTCTTTGTGATCTTAATTATAAAGTTCAGGTTCTCATGCTCCCATCTTTAATTATGATAACTGTATTTTTAAGGGGAAGTCTTAAGGAAGATTTCAAGTGTTATTGAACTGTGTCTTAGTTATGTTAGGATTGTTTAATTAATAATTGGGTTATTTAACTACATATTGCTGGGTTACTGTGATACGAGATGTGCTTATCTTACACAGATGTAAAGATAAATACTTTTAGGTAAGCTTTTTTGTAATAATTTTTTGTTAACATTTGAATAGTTTGTCCTGTTTTGTGCTGTAGTATTTTACCTTGCCATTTGTTGTAGAAGCAGCTCAGACAGAAAATGTAGAAGAAAATGAAGAACCTTTTGTTGCCCCTCCGGGACTGAATGTACCTTCTGATGTGGAACTGGTATGTGTGTACATTTAATGCAGCCTACATGTCTGTCAATTTTCAAGAAGTTTATGGTGCTGTACTGATTTTTCTCCATTAACTTCAGTTTGGTAGACTTTAAATTATTCTCAAATAGTAGCTTAATTCCAAATGTACTGCCTTGAATTTTTGAGTTCTTTTAACTCTCTTGAATCTTCTTATTCACATTGAAATTACTATCGTGTTTATGCTAAGTGCATTTAGTATCACTTGTGATATTTTAGAGAATGTGGAGAAAATAAAAAGTGGAAAGGACTGTTAACCCAGAAGATTGCTTCTGTTGACTTTTTCAGATTTGTTTTAATCTGGCCCAATCTGAAGTGGGTAGGAAGGGACCAATATAAAGGAAGTAACCAATGTAAAGGCTGCATTTAAGGCTAGCCTATTCCAGGAGGAAAGTAATAATTTATTTCTAGAAAATTCTGAAATAACTTGAAAGTATTAGCATTATAGAAGCTCTTCCCTTCATGTGATCTTACCAGAACGTGCTACATCGTAAGCTGTAAGCTTAACAATGACTTGCATGTTTTCCCTAAAGGGAGCTGAACAGTCTCTTCCTTCCAAGATCCTTCACTGAAGTGAAGTAATGTTGGTGTTTCAGTACAGTTGTAAACATGATGAATTTAAATTTATTTCAAGTTTCAGAAGAGATGCTGAAAAGTGAAATAATATTCTTTCTTCTATACCGTGTTTGTGGAAATGTTAATTTACCTTTGGGCTGCCTTCTCAACTTGATAATCTTAGCTAGTGAAGATTCAAAGCAATTTGTTAGAATCACTATTCATGAACACAGTGTTTGTGTAATACTGTTCTTCTACTTCATTAGCCATTAACTGAAAATTTTTATCCTGTTCTGTTTTTTTAACATACCTATTATGTTACTTCCTTTACTTTTCTATACAGTCATACAATATGTTTCAATAGTAAAGTGCTTGCAAACCCACTTCTGAATTCAGATATTTACATTATTGCCTTTATATTGCCAGTTATACTTTATTCTTAGAATGGGAATGTCAATTTCACAGTCAGAAACCACTTATTTACAATTGTATGCTGTTTCCAAAAAGTGTCTGATGGTGAAAGAAGTTTTGCTGTTTTAGAAATCTGTTTTGCTGAGTTTTGTTATGAAATTTAAGATACATTTTTACATGTACTTGCAGAATGCAACGTGGGGCTTACTGAAGTGATTTCTAATATAAGTCAGCTATTGAACTCCAATATGTTCAAACAAACAAAAAGTGAATGGGGATATTTTCAGTTTGGGTTTTAAAACAAACAAAACCAGAAATGTCTAGATAGCAGCTCTGAAAAGAACATATATTTAACCCTGGATTGGAAATAGTGAAAATGTTTTTTGTAAGCCGTGATGTTGTTGTTGTTCCAACCAAGTGATTCACTTTCCCTGTTGAAAGTGCATATTCTGTTGGTTTTGTTTTATTTTTATTTTAAAGGCAAACAAAACCCTCTGTAAATTACTTTGCCATTTTGTTGATCCCCAGGTGATTGGAAAACATGTACAGATACGTTACTATTTTGTGGAAATGACAGTGGTGTTCTAGGCTTCTCCTGAGGCTGATGCTAATCAACATTTAAGTTAAAGGATATGTGATATGTAGTTATGGCAAGGAGTTAATGGTCAAGGAGTGGGGTGGTACTTCTAAGCTTTGTGAATCATTTTGTGGAAGAGACTGTAGTGCTTGGAAGTTGGGTAAGATCTGAGAATCGACTTGCTAACTTGGAGACTTTGTTCACTATCTGCAAGGTGCAGGTCAATAAAGGTATCAAATAGCTCCTGCAGTAAAGAGCAATCCAGTGTGCAAATGTTAAATGAAGACTTAAGTAGTTAGGCAGCACTACTGTAAAATAAAAAAATAAATACAAAAATCCAGAGGCTCTAGTGAGCTGTTGCGTGTTGAGTGTATGGAAACTCCAATTGCAGCAGTAATGTCAGTGTCAAATTTAAAATACAAGCATTGTGTTAAGCACACAGGATGTCTTCTACTGCTTGAACTGTTCATGGTCTGGGTTAATGGGCCAAGGTGATTGTTTTTAACCACTGCATTTTAAGAAGTCTGTGGATGCCACAGACGTGTGCAGTAAGAGGATATTACCAGCTAAATGTATGAGGAGAGATTGAAAATTGTTTTTTTTTTTTTTTTTCTCTAGATGAACATATTTGAGAGGCAGTGTAAGACTTAAATTATTTTCCAGGCTCACTGAAGAATGGATGATAGTTGTTTAACTTGCAGTAAGGAAAGCTTGCTCAGGAAAAAAAATTAATTACAATAATAATTGAAGTTTAGAACAGAGTATCTGACTAGATTATAGCACTTATATAATGTCACCTCTGGACTATTTTCAAAGGGTTTTTCCCCTGTTCTCCTGAAAGAGTACCACCAATTTTAATGAACAGTCCTTATCAGTTTAATTTAGTCTATTTATTAAATGTAGTAGCAAACTAGAATATCTCTCTGACATCTGCATCTCTACCTGATGGAGATTTAATGTTTTCTTACTTTGTAAAGTTTCAAAGTCTTGCAGATCCCTGGTGCTGCTAGTCTTCCAGAGTTTATAAAGTGGTGTCAGTTTCAAATTCAATGCCAGATCGCAGTTTCGGGTACAGTGTTTCTTGAGATTCCTTGCTGATTTGTAGCTTTGTTCATGAATCTCTAGGTCTTGAAATGTAATTTATATTCCTGCACAAGAACCACAGAAATAGATAAATCTGATATATGACTAAATTGTGAAACTGGCAATGAACATAATACTGTCAGTTTATTGAGAACCTAATTATCTCTAATTAAAACAATCTTTAGTAGTGTTCTAGAGGGACAAGTAAAACTTGAAACAACTAATTATTTTTCCAGATTGAACATGTTGTTCTAATGAAGAATCCAACTGGCTGAAAATAATTTCTAAAAATATGCTGTTTGATCACATTCAGTCTTTTTTCCCTAAATAGAGCACCACTGTATTGTCTGCTTCTGATCTTCTGAAAAAGATTTTCTGAGGTCTGCAGTATGCATCTGCGTTTGGACCAGTAAAAATTCAAAGCTGAAGTGAATCAGTAGTGTGACATTTCCTTCTTTATAGGTACACACAGTATGTGTTCCTACAGTTTTTTGAGCACAAGACAAAACAGACCTGAGTATGAAATTAAAGAGTCACTGGTGAAGTTTATTCATTCTTCAGTTAAATTCTTGTTCTTCTCAGTTCTTGGTTTTGACATGGCAGTGCTCCTTACATGAGATTTCAGGAGTGGAAATGCACAGATGCTGGTTGCCTTCATTCATTTTCTTTTATTGTTAAAGTGTTTAATGACTGGGAATGTGACAGCATGTATAAATAAAATTCTTATGTTGGTCTTCAGATGCAACATGTCCCTTCCAAGAAACCTAGTAAGAAGCTTTTGTAGTTAGGGAACAGTACTTGCACATTTATTAACAAGTCCATGCATGGTGACTCTTCAGAGCACCTCAAGATGTTGTAAGGCAGATCCACTTTACGTTGGCACTGCTGTGTCAACAAAAAATCTGTCTCCTGTCTTGTGCCTGCAGAAGTGTCTCTGGCTATGGAATGTGCCTGACTTAAAAGAATGTTTTTGCTGCATCAAGTTCAACCGGAGTTTGTTCCCCAGTTCAGTTTGGTGTGATAGGTGGAGAGTATCTTGCAAGAGGAAATGAATAAGAAGCTGGGGAAAATTGGGACTGTTTTTTGTGTGTTTTTTTTTTTTTTTTTTTTTATTTCAAAGGTGAAATGCTTTCACTAGGTGAAAGTGATTATGACACCGTGTTGCTGAGAAGCCGGGCAGGGAACTGCCCTCTTTCTAATTACCTCTGGAGTTCTGACAAACTCTACGAACTGCTTATGAAAATACAAATCTATGTTATTTTACTCCCACAGCCTCCAACAGCAAAAATGCATGCAATTATAGAACGAACTGCAAACTTTGTCTGCAAGCAGGGAGCACAGTTTGAGATCATGCTAAAAGCCAAGCAAGCACGCAACTCCCAGTTTGACTTCTTGCGATTTGATCACTACCTCAATCCCTACTACAAATTCATTCAGAAAGCTATGAAAGAGGGACGATACGCAGCTCCTTCTGAAAATAAAGCAGACGAGAAAAAACGTAAGTAAATGCTTGTCGAATGGGTGGCTTTGGGATGTGAATCAGTGAAACATCCACTGGTCTTTTTTTGTAAAATAGCTGCATCTTTTTGGTGTATTGTGATGGCAGTACTGTTATCCTGCAGCTGAGATTGATGGGATGATTTGAGATTTTCCTTAAATTGAAAAAGTTTTTTAAAAGAAAATATTCTTTTGGGGAATTTATGATACAAAATCTGCTGTGATCTTGGAGCTTTATAATGCTTGTGTAGCTCTAGTTCAATAAAAAGTTGGTTTGTGCACTTAAGTTTTAGTTTTATTGATGGCTAACAATGTCATCTTTTTAATCTATATTTTAGTGAATAAGCAGATTTGTGAAAAGTGTAGTTTCTTAGAAGAACGCATGCTTGTTCTGTACCCTCATCCTCTGCCAATACCAATGCACAGAAAACCCAAATTAAATTCAGATATTGCTTTTACTCAGACTCGAAAGTGAAATCTGAGGAAGAGGATGACGATGATGACGATGATGATGGAAACTATCTGCATCCAAGTCTCTTTGCGTCTAAAAAATGCAGTAGACTTGAAGAGCTCATGAAGGTATTTCAGCCTATTAAAATGACTATTAAACGTGTGATTACAGGGCACAGAATTGTAATATGCAGGTGTTAGGATCTTCTGTTAACATTTTTTTCTGTCTTGTGAATGTATTTTGCTAAAAGCTGAGATGGAATATTTTCTTTTCAGATTTCAGATAAAATCTTGACATGACATGATAGGTTCAGTGGATAACATTTCAGCAGAATTAGTACGACTCATTAAGTGTAGATTTTGCTGGATATGTTCTAGATATTTCTTGAGCTTGATCCAGTGATGGAACAGTGGGAATAACAGCTGTTTGTGCACTTATGAAGCTTTCAGAGAAATGGCAGCAATGTTGTCTGATATTTAGACAAGTCCAGTCAGATTCTGTGTCTTATTTCAGCCTTGGTGGTGAACAACAGAGTAATACCTGCTTTTTTGTTCATGTCATGGATTTATGGTCACATCAAATTGAAGTGTATTTTGTCTTTTTTTTTCCTTCCACAAATTTTCGAAAAAGAGTCAAGTTGATCCTGATATAGGAGCTACAGAAACAGTAATTTCAGTGTTTGGGGTATATTACTGATACCTAATTAATTTAATTCAAATTAAGTTGATGATACCATGTTTTAAATATGCACTTCAAATTTTAACGTACTATCTACTCTCAAATTTTTTCAGCCTTTGAAGGTAGTAGACCCAGATCATCCACTTGCAGCACTGGTCCGCAAAGCGCAGTCAGATAATAACTCATCAACACCGCAGTCAACGGATGGGGCAGCTGTTCAGACATCACAAGTAGAATATTCTTCTGATTGTAAGTGCCCTGTAATTAGGCAACTGGTGGTGTGTCTTGATGAATTAATTGTGTGTGGAGACCGGTGGACAGAAAAATACGTTAACTTCATATTTGATCATTTGTAATTGGTATTTATTCTTTTTTCAATCACTTCGATCTTTGAAGGTGTGGTGTTCCACCGGGTATATATCAAATTGCTAGCAGTTTAGAAAAAAACAGAAATGGGGTGGGGGAGCGAGGCAGAAAAGTCTCCAGTCTGTGAGTATGGAGAGCACAATATTCTTAATGTTTTTTGGTAGCTTCCATCAGTTTCTGCTAATGAAGCCTAACTAATGCCTTCAGAGTTGAATATAAAACTGTCCTATAAAGTAGTTCATCAAAAAAACTTGCTACTTTGAGTGAAAAAGCAGATGGTGAATCTGCTTTGAACAGTTTTGCTGGCCTAATACTAAGAAAAATGTGCAAAGGTTAAAAAAAAAAAATCATGTTTATTGAAGTATCCACATGAGGTGATAAATTCAGGTTTTAGTATAATGTTCTAGTCTGAAATAGGAAGTAGTTTTACAGGAAATAAATGTTTAAGTATTTTATTATATACTTTGTATTATTCTGTGCACTGGCTCAATGTTATGTGTAGAAAATAAAAATCAGGAAAATGCAAGATCCAAAGTTTAAAAATTCGTATTTAAATTATATTTCCTATTACAGTATCAGAGAAAGAGGACTGTCTTTTAAGTTCAAAAGCTACGGAGGTCATTCTTTAATACAGGAGTAGATATTCTAATTCTCTTTAAATGAACAACAAAAGCAATGATAATGTGTAAATTATAAGTGAGCAGTGTGGAAAGTTGTGTGCTCAACTGATTTTCCCATGACTGATAGTGAAATGCCAAGGCTTTCCTCACCTCCAAATTATTATTAAATCTTTAATACTAGACATCTCTTTTGAACCGTTTCAGATTAAATTTAAATATTGTCCTGTCTGTAACCTCTTTTAAGAATCTCCTCTGCTATGAAATATTTTAGCAACGTTATCTTAACTTCTCTGGCTATGTCTGGTTTCTATTTTCTTTGAAGCTGCTTAATGCAGGCTGCATGCAAAGCTCTTGCAAGTTTAGTAAATTCTCATACCGAAAAAGGTGAGGACAAACTTAATTGGATTTATGTGCCTCTAATTCTTTCATAGTCCTTAATTGTGAAAGTCGTTGATTCCTTAAACATATAAATGAAAGGATAAGTTATATTTCTAGGACTTACCATCTGACATTATTGAGCTGTAAGAACAGGTATATTGTAGCCTTCACTGCAGAAACATTTTATGTCAGTATCAATTTGTAGGTAATGAGTGGTCTTATTTCAAGGTGGTGGTGATAGAGTTCATTCTTTTAATAATATTATTGCAAATAATTGTGACAGTAATTATCAAAGTTAATTATGAAGCGTTATAAATTCAGAACTCCCCAAATGATTGGAGATGTTGTCCAACTGTAATATATGTAGTGGACTATGTGTGAAAGTGTTTTTATTTAAAACTGTACCTTAAGAGAATGTTAATAAAACTGAAATAAGATGTCTGCAGAGAAATGGAAAATTACTGGTTATTTCAAGAAATACTGAAATCAGAATAAGTGTCTCTATGGATAAATGCCCTTCAGTTTTCTGATTACTTTCATGTCAGGCTTGAATCTGAATGAATGTGATGCAGACTTGGAGATTATCATTTAATAGCAATACAAGTTAAGCCTACAGCTCTGCTCTCTCTGCCTTTAAAACTTAATAGATCTTTATTCTGCTCTCCTTACAGATAAGTTATTCTTTGAAGAAAGTAAATACTGCCACACAGAATTGTTTAGGAAACTTTTAAGAGGACTGTAATTTAATGCATTGATTAAACTTTGCCTCCAGAAATGTAAATTCTTAGTCTAAATCCTTTGAAATATTTTACCTGAATACTTTCTGTTTATACACCTTTCTATGGAAAATCTTTAGATTTACAGGAAGTGAGTGCCCTTGTGTGAAGTGTTAAGCTAATTAAAGCATTATAAAATACTTGCTTAAAGAAAGCAAGCAAGCCACAAGCCTTTGCTCTCTCAAGAAACAGGCATTTAGCATCTGACAAACCTTTAGCTTGGAAAACTTACTCAAATCGGTTGTTCGTTGTATTGGTATTACATTGCTAAACTCATCTGCTTCTTGAGGCTTCTGTGTGTCTCTATATTTAATATATATCCAGCAGATACAAATTGCGTGTACTTTTCAATGTTGTGCAACTTTTATGCTAACATTCAATGAGTGTTGATTTTGCTAGACGAACCCTAATTGAGACCTGCAACCCTTTTTTCTCTACCCTAAAATCATCTTGGAAATAAAAATTCCCTTCCATTTTAAACTATTGGTAAGATATTTCTATGCAAAGTAATGCTTGTAAATGTACACAAAGAAAACTAATGTTTAATTTCAAACTTCCGTGGAAAGAATAAAATTTTTACCTCTATTTAGAAACAAAAAGATTTTGTGGTAATGTATTCTGATGTAATGCAGAGCAGTAAGGCTAATCTGGTTATCTATGACTTGCAGTTGCATAGTAGTACAGTATTTTTTAAGTACTTCGGATTCTCAACTAACGCAGTTTAAATAAGAGATTCTTGTATCCATTTTTAAGATACCTACAAAATTAGCAGGGTTTTAAGTGGCAGTTTTTACTAATGGTATGTTTTATAATTTTTTTTTTTTTTATGACCACAAAATGGGTTATCCATCATAAGATCAGAAAGTGATTAGGTTGTCTCTACTAGAAAGCACTGTTAGAGTGAGATGTGATTAGAATAAGAAGCAGCACAGGAAGATATAAAAATGAGCAGGTAATGATGAGGCACTTCAGTGACTTATTTATGTATGTCCATAATAGAGAGTCCATAAAGAAGGCACTGGATAAAACTACGAAGTATCAAAGTTGCATATATATTTAGCATAGTACTTTGAAATACAAAATTGTGGTACTTGCTGCAGTGGGATGTTATTGAAGCAGAAAGCTTTAATCCTAAAGCAATTTATATACAAAGGAATGAAAGATATTATTGCACTAGGTAAAATAGCAAAGGATGTTAATCTCCATGTGCGTTTGCATTAAAAAATTGCTTGTTTTTTTCTGTTTTGCTGCTTGTGCTTAGCTGTGTATACTGAGATTTTCCAAACAACTTTCTGCGCTAGCTTGAGTTAGATGTGCTAATCTTCCCTGCACAGTTCTACATGTCTATTACATTCTGGTGGTGTTAATTAGACATAACCAGAACTTCCCGTCCTTCCTTTGATAATTACTGTCTGCCGAGTGGTATGCTGAGTATATTGGAAATACTTCAATATATTAAACCACTAATGGTGGGAGCAGCATAGAAAAATGTGGATGTACTTTCATAATTTGTGTTTTAGCATTTTTGTGCTAGAATTGAGTTTAGACAATGTTCCAGAAAAAGGAATCTTTGTTACTTACTATTTTTAGTTTATAAATCTCAGTTTCATTGTAGTGTAGCTGTTCCCTGTTAGTGGCTAATTTCCCCAGATGATACAGCGTTGTATGTGATCTTACATTGCAGAGCTAGTGTGGTGGACTCAAGCATTGGCTAGTAATAGTGAACTGTCAGGTTCTTGAGCTGAAAAGATGCTTAGCTTAATGGCCAAGTATTTGCCTTTTTGCTCATCTTTTGATATGCTGCCTCAGACTGTAAATTCACTAAACAGCACTAAATCACCAATGTGAAAAATATGTGAAAATGTGAAAATTTTTCATCCTGCCTACTTACTGTATGAGTTAATACAAAGTTATGGACTAAATATGATTTAGTCTCATTTAGCTGGAAGTAGATCTCTTGACTGGGGATTAGAAAATAAAGATATATACAAACCTGAGGCAAACAAAAGTAGTTCACTTCTCTTCATGATGAAGTCTGTATTGTCACTTTGGTTCTGTGCCATTCTTGTGAATAGATCTCCCGTCAGCCTCATCTACTTGATCAAAAAATTTAAGGCACGCTTCAGTAACTCCAAGCTTGATATGTGAAGTTTTACCAATCAAATGCAGGAAAAGACCTCACTGGCAATCATACAGATAGAGACTACCCTCTAAGATCATTTTAGAAAGCAAATTCTTTTCTGTTCGTAATGAATAGCAGTGGCACATTCAGCTGTGCTGTAAATGAGGAGTTTGTATGCAGGTAATGAGTGAAATAAGGCATTGGCCATTGTGAATTGTTCTGGGTTTTTCTTTTCTTTTCTTTCCATTTGCACTTGGTATATGCGAAATGTTTCTGAGTTTGATTGTAGCATACGTGCACAATGTAGCACAATTGTCCAATGGCAGCTACTGTGAAGGTAGTCTAATGTGAGATTTTCTATTATGAAGAATGAAAAATCACCTGTAAACTTTAAAGTTTCTAGATTTTGTGAATGCCTATGTAGTTTCAGCGTTAATAGCCTATATTGCCTAATTTCTACTTACCTGCATATACAGTTTATGTAAGTGGATATTCACTCAGCATGACTTTGATTCCAAAGCTTGTAATGCAAATGTATTTACCAGATATAAGGAAAAACTACTCAGATACTCAAAACAGCTTTTTACCAGCTTTATATACAGGCAATTAGGAATGGTTGTTAATAAAGTGGAACTTAGAACTAACTTAATAGTTATTGTAATTTTCTATATTGAAAAAGCATTTTGCTCTTAAAGCAATGCTGTCGTTTAATTAAACCACTAGCAATAATAGGAGTTTAATTTCTCAGTGTTAGTTTTGAATATATGCGCACTTTGTTCTTAATGCATACACAATTTTATCTAAGCTACAATGCCAGAGGTTAATTTAGTTTAGGAAGAACGATTTCATATTAGGTTGTTTTTTTGTAAGCGTTCTCTGGTGATTCACTTTCTTTTTTTCTTTTTTTTGTTATTCCTACCTATTTGGCTTCCATCTGACCCTCAGTATATTCTGATTTTCTTTTAATCATACTTATTTCATATTAATTCTAAGTGTATTAATGTAAACATTCTTTTACACATTTTTTTTGTGTTGTTGTGAATCTAGATTGTAGATGGTTTTGTTCTGATGCCATAGTAGCTTTTTATTGTTATTGTATGTTTTTCTTCTAACTAGAACTTTATTCTTTAATATGTTTGTTTTTGTTTTTTTCTTTATAGCAACCGTGGCAGCCATGTATTATAGTTACTATATGCTACCTGATGGAACCTACTGCCTCGCACCTCCACCTCCGGGAATAGATGTCGCCACCTACTACAATGCATTGCCTGCAGGGGTGACTGTATCGAGCACTACAGGGGTAGCATCAGTACCTCCACCCCCTGGTACTACACCTCCACCTCCCCCAGACACAACCGAAAGCAGCAGTGGGTTGACCTCTACCACAACATCTACAAGGTACCACATACAGTTTTGTAGTTGTTTGTTTGGTGGAGGGGACTCTTTCTTGCACTGCAATATGAAATGTTTAGTAACAGCGGTATTATTGGTGATGCCTCGGTAACATTCAGCAGTGTTTCTACAGCTTTGATTACCTGGCTTCACTTTGGTCTTTGATATTATATGTGGTTACTGTTATTCAGGTACTATGATGTTTTTTTCTATGTGGAAAATCAGCAGTTACTTTAACTGCATAATGAGCCTAGAGAGCAAGCCTCTATTTCATGGGGGGGGGGGGGGGGGGGGTGTTAAAACAAGAGTCTGAAAGATACTTATAATCTGTTTATAAAAATGATGTACTTTTGATGTTTTCAGCACAATTGCTCCAGTGGTTGCCATTATACCTCCACCCCCAGATATCCAACCTGTTATTGACAAGCTAGCTGAGTATGTTGCTAGGAATGGGATAAAATTCGAAACTAGTGTTCGTGCCAAAAATGATCTCAGGTAAGAAAACATTATTCTGTTTTTTATTTTAAAGTTTGAGGTTTTCATTTTTAAATATATTAGCAGAGCATGGAGATCTCAAGAAAGGACTTATGTCTTTTTTTTTTTTTATTGAAATTCAGGGATCTACTTAAAAGTAATGCCAAACATTATTGCCAAAATGTTAAAAACAACCAAACAAGCAAAAACGTCTTTCAAAACCATGCTCTCAATATATATCCTCTGGAAATTTAGGCGTACGTTACAACGCTTCCAAACATAAAATATTGTTCTATCTGCAAGAGAGAGTTAGACAACAATAGATTGTTGGTATATACTGTGTTCATTTGTTTTAACAGATTTGAGTTCCTGCAACCATGGCACCAGTACAATGCGTATTATGAATTTAAAAAACAGTTCTTTCTTCAAAAAGAAAGCAGTGACAACTCTCAGGTATGTGTGTGTTTATATGTGCATATGTTAAAAATACAGCATAAGTGGGAAAAGGACTTGTTTAGTGTATTATCATTATTATCATGAGACTTTAAAAATTGAAATCTCTGAATTATAGCAAATTATGCTTTTTTTTGTTCGTTTTTAATTTTGTATAGCATTTAATTTGGGATACATGAGGTGGTATGATATTTACTTCTTGCTTTTTAGTATAAGCAGCCATTCACTATGGTTGTAGTCTAAAATGCCAAACGGTGAATCTTTTGAATTTCTATACAAGGCAGTATATGCCTTGTGGAGGTCTGCAGCCTTGTAGAATTAGGATTAGTGTTTTTTTGTCGTGAAGATGAGGTATAACTTTTTAACAGCCACATGCTTTATGGTTCTTTGTAGAGTAGTAGCCAAACTATATTGCTGGCATGCTTTTTTCTGAGTGAGGTTTTCTATCAGAGGAATCCTAGCATGACTGACTGAAATAATACCGGACCTTCAAAATCTCATGTCAGTTTCTTACTTCCTTCGCTTCTTCTAGTCATGTTATTAAAAGATAATACCCAAACTTGGCATCCTTGTTTTTAACCATTCTCATGTTAGCTAATAGCATTAGATTGTCTGTTCTCTTACTGAAAATAAAATTGCAAATATTATCAGAAATACTTAATCTGATGTTAACTTTTCATGGGAAAGAGCTATTTTCTTTTTAGGCCCTATGTCATTTGTCATCTCAAGGCTTAGATTGGAGTGCTCAGCAATTAATTACTTAAACTGAAGAAGGTAGGCCTGTGGGTAAACTCCTCAAAGTAACTTTCTGGAAAATGAAGAACTTCAATAATAGTTGATGTTTGAAATGCTTTTGTCTCTTATTTTAATCATGAAAAATGTTTGGAAAACACTATTTTTAAAGATAAGCTGTAGTAAATATTATCTTAGTCAACTGATAAATTACGTGCAAAATTGTCCTGTACCGCAGTGATAACTGTTACTGTAGAATTTCTTATTTCCAAACTAGTGGGTTGAATTCATAAAAGTTACATAATTAATCAAGACTCATTAACATTTATTTTCTGGGGAAATTGTGCGCTAACCAAAGTATAATGATAAAAGATTCCTTTTAGGTGTTCAAATGATTCTAGTAGCTAAGAAGCAAGCAGAAACTGGTTTAAGTCCCCTGAGGACTTGTGTAGCAATGAATATTCTCTTTCTGCACGGTTTTTTAGATATTGCCGTTCTCTTTAATTTTTTAGAATAATGATTTCAGTATTATTTTTATGCTTTAATAATGTAAGTATAGGCAACTAATGCAATTGATTATTCTCCTTTTGGCCATTAAAGTTAATAGAAGACTGTGCTGTTGGCTTCAGTAAATACATGAAATCCGTTTCCTCTCAGAGGATTTTCAGAAATTAGTTCTGTTGGTCAGGGAGTGGCTGCAGGGAGCAATGAAAGGATTGCTTCAATACATGATATTTCAACATTAAATATACTTAACAGCTGCCAGTGGGAAGCGACCAAACTATTTGCTGAGAGAGGTTCATTTAAATGTTAAATTATTTAATGTGATCCCCTGACTTGCCATGTAAATATTTTTAATATTCTACAATATCTGTCTTAATATTCTTACAGTATGAGTGTAGAAGTTGTCTTGAATGATTCAGTCATGTAACAGTAGGAACAATAATTCTTTACTCTTTTGAAAATCTTACAACATCTGTACTGTATCAGTTTAATGTCACAAAAACCATTGATAGGCCCAGTGTTCTTCAGCAAAAGGTTAGGACGAGTCAGACATTACCTTGTGTTCATCCCTGTAATAACTTGAATTTGTACAGAAGGTATCTAGCAAAAAACGTCTCAAGCTTTTGTTCTGTGAATCAACTTTAGTGGATTTTGTCCTGGACTCTGGAGATCGAGAACTAAAAGAAAATACTTTGGAAAGAAAGTATATGCTTTTAGGGTCCAGTTTTAAAAAATGCCATTTTTAAAACAGTTGTTTGCAAAAGTGTACCAGCTGAAAAACATTTTCTTCCCTTTAAAATAACAACACATCTTACTGCAGATCTCTAGTCTGTGCAGCCTGTGGGTGTATGTGAAGCAGTGTATTATTTACAAGGAGCAAACTTTGGTCATGACTGCTTATTGATGTACAATTAGCTGTTGATAAAGTGATGTTTGAAATAGTTGGCAGAATTGCAGCTCCCCAAGCACAGCATTAACTCTCATAAACTACCCAAATGGTAAAATTAAACATTTCTTTTGAAAAGGGAGTATCTTCATCCGAAGATGTTCCAGCAGATACTGCAACTGATACGCCAAGTGAGACTCAATTTGCAGATGAGCACACACCTGAAGACGCATCTGAGCCAAGTGCTAAGGGAGTTCCAGGAACTAAAAAGGATGTTCCTCCTTCTAAAACTGTCAGTGATGGTAAATTGGTGAAAGGTACGTTGGCACGAGTTGTTGGCCGTAAAAATATTTGTTAGCATATAGTGAAGAAAAAAAAAGGGGGTGCGGGAGGGGAGTAGGGAAAAGAATTTAAGCATTATTTTCACTAAAAGCATAAAAAAATTTTTAAGTAAGCAATTTGCTTGCTTTCATATTTTTCTTTTATCAGACTGTGAGGTATTTACTGTCTGACAGAATAAATTGTTTTGTGTTAGTTTAGTGCAAAGTTGAAGGCTTTCATCAATGACGCCAGCAAAATTTTATTTTTGTCATTTAAAACTTGACAGTTACAAGCTCTGTAAGAAAGAAGGTACTCCTCCTGAATAAAAGCAGTAGTCTTGTTTGAAACCATACACATGGAGGAAGTACGCTACGCTTATTTCTTGGTTAATCAGTCTTCCAATGTTGCATGTTAGTCGTACTGGGGAAAAAAAAAGCCTTTTCACGTGCAAGTGAAATTTTTTTCCTCTTGCAGTTATAGCAGCAGAGGGACAAAGTGGGAGGATCTCTTAAAAGCCAAATTCAGCTAACACACTGTTAATATCCTGAGTTTGAAAACAGATTTTTTATATTCAAGAACTGATTTCCTGACCTGTTAGAAAAAGAAATCGTGAAATGTCATCTTTTCAGTATAAAATAGAAACTTAAAAGATACAAGTAGAATTAAAAGCCATTAGGAAACAAAGCAGAAGACAAACTCTTAACCAGTGTTCCCGCTGACAAGTACTACCTTCTCCCTTATTCAGAGGCTTACTTGATTGCTGATGAGTTTACCTACTCCCTGTGGTCTTATTCCTATAAATTTATTTTCACTTGCTGGTATGGTACAAATCCCACTTTCTTGTAATGTAAATGCAGTAGCTGGCTCTAAGACAAACATAATATCCGAACCTTTCTTTTGCTTCTGAAGGATTAAAATCCCATTTTAGGATTGGTTTAGTCATATGAAAAAGTTGATAAATTGCCATTATGATCTCTTATCTTGTAATTTTGGGGTTCTTACTTACTTATGAGCCTGTTTTCTTACCCTAGAATTAGAAGATGCAAAGCTTATATTTTCTAAACATTGGTATGTAAATTAATTGTTGTATTTAATTTTCTGTTACTAGAATCTTAGAGGATATTTATATATATGCATGCAACAGGCATTCCTATTTGTGAAAGACAAGTATTGCAGCAGATCATATAGCAGTGAGTTGTTTTGCTTGAGATGTGTGAGCAAATCAGTCTTTTATTCTTTAAAGTTACTTTTTGGATAAACTGTTTAGAGATGAATTCTGTGTTTTTCCAGAAAACGGTTTTCAGAAAACATTGCAAGAAAAATTATTTGAGGGAAAAGCAGTAGTTCAGACTTAAGTGTAGCTAATGTATATCTATATTTATTATTTTTGGAAGATCCAGTAACGAAGACTAGCTTGAAACAATCCACAATTCTTTTTTTGTGGGTTTCTGTGGTTTGTGTACAGGCGTTCTTTTTCCTTTGTCTGTGCTGTCATGGATGTGTAGTGTTGTGCTTTTGTGCTGGGGTAGCAGGGAGGACTGTTTGAAAGGAATATTTGACCACTAATTTTGCCACAGCGAGACTATAGTTAAGACACAGTGCATTTAGGGAACAGGGTTTAAGTTTTGCATTTATTTCTTCTATAGTGAAATGTTGTTATCTCCCCAAGATAATTAATTTTCGTATAGATGCATGTAAGTATTTAAGTTCTGTTCTGTGAGCCTGACAAATGCTATTGTTGCACAAACCGTCAGATTTAGTGTGAAGGAAGCATAAGGGACTGTATCATACTGTAGTGTGTCAGCAGCCTTAGCAGAAGGAGTGTTCAGTGGGGAGAAGAAACTGGGAAAACAGATTCAACAAGAAAGAAAGCAACCATAGAGAGGAAATACTGAATTCTTTCCTAGGATTGTTCATATCTCTTTGGCCTGAGATAACAGATTTGCAGAAAAATATGGAATGCAAGTGATCCTTTAGAGATGTATTTTAAGTTCTAGTTATACTATAGGGCTAATTGCAGTGTCTGATATAAAATATAAAAAAATATTTTCAACTATTTTTCTACTTCTTATAGAATTACAAAGTATTTTATCCTAGACTGGAACGTTTCTGGTTTCATGCTTCAATCCAAAGACCAATTCTCACCTAATGTTGAGGGTGGGAAACCCTTAACTGATTTTAAATAAATGAAAAACATTTTAACAACTGTATTGTATGGCTGGGTCTAAAAAATGGTTTGTATCTGAAATTTTTTAATTTGAGGCTGAACATTTCAGGGAAATAGTTTCCAAAATATGTTCAAAGAAGAAAAAAATTTATTGTATTGTCCCCCAAAATAATTACCACAGTGTAAGGATGATACAGATCTGTTTCTTGTTTTTGGTTTCTTTCATGGTGTAGGCTACAGGAGTTATGGATAAAGACAAGAAATTCAACATGCTTTCCACTGTTATCTAATGATTTGTAAAATCTTACCCATTCATTCACAGCATCATTTGCTCCAATAAGCTTTGCAATCAAGGCCAAGGAAAATGACCTTCTTCCTTTGGAGAAAAACCGTGTTAAATTAGATGATGACAGTGATGAGGAGGAGGAAGAGGGCAAGGAAGGCCAGGAGAATGCTAATAATGCTTCAAACCATACTCCAGCTGTTACCACTCCTTCTACTCCTGCTGAAGAGAAAAAACCTCAGCTTACTCAGGAGGAGTTGGAAGCTAAACAAGGTATCCCATGTTATATTGAAAGCAAAATGAAAGATTGAGTCCTTTGTAAAGTACAGTGTTTTAAGTATTTTCAGTCTTCACCATATTATGTTTACAGGAATAGATTTTTTTTCCCTTTCCCACAGTTTCTTACTTATTGTTAAGTACAAAATATTCATTGGTTGCTCAGTTAAAACTGACACTATAACAAAATGGCATTGAATAGTTTGCCATGGTACATGATCTTTCTGAGGTTTTTTTTCTTTACAAACTTGGGGTAAAACAGTAAACTAGTTTCCAGTTTGCATTTACACAACCCAGAAAAAGACATGTCCATTTCTCATTTTCTTCACAGAACAATGAAATGCTTCAAGTTATTTTTCAGTAACATAGCATGCCCATATACACTAATATCACCTTGCTGGTGTTTTGTTCCTGTTATAATGCAGTGCCATTAAGTCGTTGTATGGGTTTCTCTGTTACTGTGTATATGTAAGGGCAGAAGGGTATGCAGTGTGAATTCAAATGAAGTGATCTTCTGAAGGGATCAAATTTCCCACCTTCATCCCCCAGGCGGTTTCACAGTAGAGACTGTTTAATATAAAGTAGAGATGCTGTCAGTGTTTGCCAGCTTAAAAACTTAATATTGCTCTTATAACTGTGAGTATGCCACAGGAATTTAATTTTTCATTGTCAAACAGTACTTTTTTTTTTTTTAACTTCTAAGTAACAGTTCCTTTCTACACTTTTGTAGCACCTAGTATACTCTAGTGATACATATGTAGAGCAAGTATGAAATATTGTATATGGTAATAAAAATGAAGCATAAGAGATGGTTGGGGAAAAGCTGGGTTGGGTGCAATTAACCAAAAAATCATCTTGTGTGTGTACAGAACACAGAGCTGGAAATGTAAGATGAAGCAGGTTTAAAAAAAATCGTTCTGTGCATAGCTAAAGTGGCTTGTTTTCTTCTTTAATCGCATAACAATACTTGTTTATAACAACGGCAAAACCATTTGTAAAGCTATCTGGAGCAAACTCCTTTGTAAACTTTTTTAGATATATATAAATTGGGCTGGAAGATGTGAGAAAATGATCCAGCCTGTGAGAAAAGCAAAATGAAGAGTGCATTGCTTTAAGGAGTATGAAGGAAAAAGCCTCTGAACTTGCACTGCTACTATTTTAGGCAGCTTCTGTAAATACTAAGGAAAACACTAGTATGCTGCACTTCCAGGATCAGATTTTTATGGCAGTTTCTTTAAGCTTAACAATTTTTACTGTGTTAATGCTTTTCATTGATCAAATGACATTACCTATAAATTATAATGGGTAGAATTTGATCATTTCAACTGATCTGTCCTTACTATCTCTTTGAATAGATGTACTAGAAAGGTTTGTATATAGCTGGGAGGACTGTTTGGTTCTGTTCTTTTTTGTTTGTGTGTTTCTTTCAAGGAAACTTAAGGTGCACAAGTGTGATTCATTCTAAACTTGATTTTTTTTTTATCTTCCTTAGCAAAGCAGAAACTTGAGGATAGACTAGCAGCTGCGGCGAGGGAGAAGCTTGCACAGGCCTCCAAGGAATCAAAAGAAAAGCAGCTACAAGCAGAACGCAAAAGGAAAGCTGCACTGTTCTTGCAGACTCTGAAAAATCCTCTGGCAGAGGCAGAAACTGAGAAGGTTGAAGAGAATTCCTTCAGTGTTGAGGTATGCAGGAAATACATTTCTCTTTACCATAAAGCTAGCAGAAAAATTACCCGTGGGGTATGAATCTGGGAGTATTTTATCAAGTTGACAGAAGAGATGGAATATTTTACAAATGGACAGAAACTTGAATTTTAAACACTTCTTAATCTTTTTTCAATTATCTTACATATGCCTCTTAATGTCAATTAAAAAACTGGTAGAGAAATAAGGTGTGTAATTCAAAGGTCAGATTGCCAGTTACAGAAAGCAAAATAAACTTGCAAGTTTAACTCTGCGCTAGTGGTCTGTTAAGTAGAATGCTCCTCTTTCAAATTTATTTAGTTATCTACTTTAATATTTGCTTGTTTCAAGTTTATTTTGGTGTGAGTAGGCATCTTCAAAATTTTAAAACAATATGCAGGCAACTGAGCTTATATTCAGATTTACTTTGAACCTGTCCTGCTGTTCAATTTTTTTTAATTTAGCTGGTATAAAACTGAGGTAAATATGTAGTGAAATGATGCATACCACTTTAAGTTTCTAGTTGGAGCATCCTTAATCAAGAAAATAAATACATAGGTGGGAAAAATCTAGATTATATGGTGACTGTTATTCATCATTATTATGTTAGTTGAGTATTTCAGGTAAGTGCTTTAAAAGGTTTGCCTGCTAGGATATTTTTCTCTTAGGCAGCAGTTTATTATGGGAGTTATAAAAGATCTATTAGTAGTATAAGGATATGATTTTAAAAACAAAACTGAATTTGTGGATAGCAGCGCAAAATTCAAACGTGTAATGTGTGCATGCATGCTACTCACAGAGCAGGTAGTAAAGAATCAAAACAAGAAACCAAAGTGAAAGAATTGAGGGGACTAATTATTCTGTTGTCTTCCAGAGTATATGCTTGTGCCATTCTGATGATAAAGTGGCCCAGTGCCTTGGGTTTGTTTAGTAGAATCTGTTTTGGACAGATGAAGCGGATATCTATCTAGAGCAAAGCAATTTGGAGTATCAGTATTCCTGCACTTCTTTCAAAGAAGAATTTTTGATAGTTGTGTTACAGATTTGTGCACTTTGCTGCTTTCTAGAATCCTAGTGTATGTAGCACAGGCAGACTGCTTTCCGTCTTTTGTCTTTGCAATGCTCCTGACAATTTGTCCCTGTATCCCCAGTTTGGACAGTCAATTGTAATAGATCATACTAAGGTAATGTCAGTTTGAGAGCTTTCAGAAGCTCTGTTTTGAGTTGGTCATCATGATATTGCACTCTTAGGCCAATCTAAAAGTAACCTGGAGGTTGATAAAGGCTTTTATATATATATATATTTTATAGCTATGCCTAGCTATAAAAAGATAATAGAGTTGCTAGTAAGTTACCTTGCCATTTGACTGTTTGGGCTGTTGTTTCCAAAGGAAATTAAAATCTATTTTCTACTGGTCACACACTGGTTTACTAGAATTTGTCACAAAGAAGAAAAAAAGAGGTTTTATCATGCAGAAGTAATTATTAATCAGTTATCTGGCATTATCTTCTGCAGCAAATCGAACTATTACCAGGCAGTATGTGGATCAATTAAAATACCTTTTTGGGTACAGCCTCTAGAAATCAGTTTTATAAGACCTGGAATTTTTGAGTAGGCAAGCTTAAAGGGGCAACCTTGGGTCAAAAGATGTTTAAGTTAAGTTGCAGAAATACTTTAGTTTTATATTAACGTCCACAAGTTTTCTAGTACTTCATTATGTAAAAAATAATAGGTTGGTATAATCATGTTTGAAGCAGCTATGTAAGTGTAAAGACATAATTGCACTTACTCTGTCTGTGTCTGCCATAGGTGGTAACCTTTAGCTAGTAACTTAAAAGTTGGTACAATAATGTTTGTTAGTGTATAGTGCTTCTCACAACAGAGACATTCAGATGATAAGTTTGCTAACTTGCTTCATTTTTGCTTTGGTCATAACTTAGTAAGCAGTTTGTATGTGGATTTTATTTTTAAGTTTGATTTCTAGTCCTGCTGCTCGGTTAATTACTACTTTGTGTTTGGTGTAGAAATTGTGAGCCTTTGCAAAAGCCCATAGGTAGTAAGTAATAATGTGCATTGGTTCAAAATGCTTATATTCATGCCATTCAAAAAAAAAAATGTAAACATTGTCTCTGCAAAAAAGAAAAAAGAGAATCTCAAAAGTACAAGCTACAGAAAAATGCAGATTACAAATTTGTTTTCTACAGTAATGAAGACAAAACTGTAATGAAAGTCTCAGGTTTCTCTATGGTAATTTTTGGTTTTTGTACTTTAGTCATGTTCAACAGACTCTAAGAATAGTGAAATATATTTTGTCCTCTTGACTCATAGACTGTTTACTTCAACAGTGTATTCATAATTTTTATTTGTATCTTCAAGATCACTATAGAGAGATCAAGAGAGATTGATGTTTCTGGAATTAATCATTTCCAGCTTGTTGTTGAAATCTGGAAGAGATAGGAGCCATACAAAAACTGTATTCTTTGTCTCCCTTCTTCAGCTGAAGAAATTTGTTTCCTAGGAATGCTTTTCTGCAAATTTTAGTGAAGAAATATAAAACCAAACTCCAAAAACTTGCATTGATCAAAGCCACTGATCTGCTTTTTTCCATATTAATAAATGGAAATTGCTGTTCAAAACAGCTTAGGTAATAATGCATTTCACGTAAACCTTTTCTGATTTCAATAAAATAACTACAATTTTAAAAGCCTAAGTGAGGGATTTGCATTTATTCTATAGGAAAATCCTTCTAGTATTGATTTGTTCGTACATCATAGCTCTGTCCTGAAGCTTTTTTCTCCATCCGCAGGTTTTGGCAGCAGAGCTATGTTCTCTATCCAAGCAACACTTTCCCATGTGCATTGTGTATTTTCCATTTAAGTTCCTAATTGCTTAACTTCAGAGTGAAGAAGAGGCTAGATTGTCAACCTCTTTTTCTTTCAGTCTGAGTATCGTTTTATCGTAGCACGTCCCAATCCAGCGTGATCTCATGCATGCTTCATAAAAGACAGGGGTGTCTGTGTTTTCAGCAAATGTATGGACGCCTCCAACAAGTCCAGACAATCTCTTCTCTTAGCGGAAGAAAAACCATCAAAACCCGTTTCAAGAAAGTCACCTTGGACTTAGGTCTTCACTGCAGTAGTTGTAAACAGCTATGAGGGAAAAAAGTAGGAGTGGGATTTGGTGTAGGCTATGTAGTTTCCTGATACCCAGCCTAAATAGGACCTGACATTTATGCAGCTTAGGGGTATTTTTGTGGGATACTACAGAAGCCAGAAAAAAAACTGTGTTTTGCAGTCAGACCAACCATGCACATTGCAAACACAAATATCGTTGGAAAGTAGAGTCTCGGTTTCCTGGGTTTGGATCTGTGTCACTCTTAGAAAAGCCAGCAAGGAGTTCTTGGTTGCACTGATCAAGCAAAACTTCATCTTGGGTACCAACTGAAATTTTCAGATAATGGTTGTGACAGACTGCAACAAGAATGAATGACGTGGCTTTCCATTGTTTCCTTTGCCACAGAAAGAATTCCATATCAGCATAGTAGCAGATTAATGAATTGAGTACAAGCACATGCTAAGAGATCCTGTTTAGGATTCTCATTGCTAATGCTAACATGTTTTCCCTGTGACTGGTATATGTGCAGTATGTTTTTCCAGTTATATGTTGAAGAGTGAATGCAAAGAGACAATGCCAGCGCAAAATTCCTGAGACTTTGTCTGCTCTTCTCCTCAAAGGGATTTGTCAAGGACGTAGGCACAGTAACTCTTCAATAACAGTTGTCTCTTTTCAGAAGAGCAGATGAGTGTCCCCACTTGCATCTGAAATTACTCAAGGTCTAAGTTGAGCTTATTAAAAAGCAAGTCAACTTTTCAACAAAAGCCTCACCCAAATTCCACTTCTCAGTAAACTTACTTGCTAAAAATGTCTGGTTTTCTTCTGCCGCAGAAGTACTGTTTCAGAGAAGGCATCTCTTTTTCTCACACAAAGTCCCATGTATCTAAGAATTTTAAAGCAACCAGTTTCTCTGCTTCTTACCAATAGAAATAGTTGGAAAACAATTTGTTTATAAAAGGGTTTATTTAGAATTTCAAATATGTATTTAAAAGTTAGTGATGTGACCTGCCTTTTTGAAATAATATTGACATTCTATATGGGGAATGTTAGTACTGTGTTAATGGGCAGTCTTCTGCTGTCTACACTCAAAATCCAGTAATCTGCATCATGGTGTCTACATCAATTTAAAAACAACTACATAGCATGGATCTTGTTTTTTTTTAAATAAAAAAAAAAAAAGCTTTTTCAGTCATGTTCCAGAAAGAAAAACATGCATTTAAAAACACTGATTTGCAAAAGTATTCTCCAATAACAAAAAGTAACTGTAATCAAGAATACATATGTATAATCAATAGAAAGAGAGATGTAAAATTAGTTTTGCAGTTTGGTCAATGGAAGCTATAGTGGAAATTTCACAAAATGAAGAAAAAAGTATTTAGGTTTACCAAAAATGTCACAACCGATTTTATCTCCCTTTTGGGGAGACGGCCATCCAATGCTGAGTCCAGGAAACAAAGATTGATATGCAGTGGTCATAGAGTTAATGTAGTGGAATGATTTTTGTAGCTTAAAATGTGTCTCAGAAATGGAGTAATGACTGAAAAGTATAATAAGGCATGAAAATGGGTTGAGAATTTCCATGGGAGATGCATAATTCCCATGAGCTTGTCCTTGCCAAATAACTGTATAAAAACTAGTCATGCTATTTGTGTGTTTATACACAGCATACATTGGTGCTGAAAACCTGCTTATCACACAGTATAGAAATGCATTAAATGAACAAAGTTTTGTTTGACCTCTGTCAGGTTTTCAAGATACTGTAGTATTTCTTAAAAGAATTGCTGATACTGAGTATATAAGTTGGAACAAAATTGATTCCACTAGCTGCATGTAAAGGGCACTCGGCACCGTAGAGTATGTAGTAGTTTTAAGCTCTTTGACTTCAGCTGGATCATAAAAATAGTCAGATCTACTTTTTCCCTAGCTGAATTCATTCTTTTATATGGTTTTCTGTTTTTCCTTAAAGTGAAATCAAGCAAGAGGAACAAAAGGCTGAAAAATGAGCTTGAGCAATGAAGCAGCACAGCTTTTCAGAAATGACTCCTCACCATTCTTGGATGCATTACAGCAGTAATGCAGTTATGAATAATCCTTCATCAGAGCAGCATTTAGAAAACATGGAACTCTAGCTCAGTTCCTGAAGCTAATCAGCTTCCAGTAACTAGTAGCTGGTGAAGTCTGTGCTTTTTCAAGAGATGGGTAAACAGTAGCTTGGTAGCATCTCTCTTTGTGTATGATTTTATGTTTATATATGATTCAGGTGGATGCTATTGTATCAAGAAAAGCATACCAACTAACACATATGAGGGGTAGTTAAGAGAAATTGCAATCAGTCAGCCACAAACATAAGGTTCTGTGGCCTACAGTAGGGAGCAACCTTTAATTTTGAGGACTGTAGGACTCTTCCAGATATGCAGCTATTGGCATCAGTTGAATTCTGAATACAAACATCACCGTTGGTAGTAGTAGGCTGTGGTATAGCAGGCCTGTAGCACATTTTGCAACTTTTTAGGGGTTTAAAACGTTGTTTGTCTACAAAAATTCTAATTCAAAACTTCGGATTATTCCCAATCCTGTCCACTTAAGCAGTGTTGTTCTTAGGTGCCTCTGGGAGCAAAAAAGGAAGCAGCATCTCTGGAGCAGGGGTTCTCCATCTGTTTTGCAGCCAAGCAAAACCTGGCAAGGTTCGGTGTCTTGCTGGTGAACATTTGCTTAATCTTTTTGTTAACAGCGGTTGATAACTGCAGCAAGTTATAGAAGCCTTGCAGAGGTAGAATCTAAGCTGCCAAATCACTACTTCCAGCAAAGTTTTGGTAAATGTGATTTACGTAGGCAAAGTCTCATCCCTACTGTCCCTGCCAAAAGAAGGCCTGCAGAGTTTCATTTTTTGTCAGAGCGAATGGTCTTAAGTGACCGTTAAAGCAATTGAAGAGAGAAAGCATCTCAGAATCTACTGGTGCAGATAATACCTGACAAAAATAGGAGAGGGGGACAATGCTGGTGCCGGGGTAGACAAGGCTTTATATACTCCCTGCAGCACACAGTGTATTTGACTTCTTCAGAGCAGTTACTTGATGTACAGATAGGTGTTCTGCATGTGTAGTACAGTATAATTTTTGTATACAAGGCATGATTTACCTAATAGCATGTCTGATAGGTTTCTAATACATATTATTCTGCTCATCTCTCATATTTTATCTTGTCAGAAATGCTTTATGGGTGATAAGTACTTTGATCTGCTTGTAAAAGACAGTTGGCTATACCCAAACTGTTACCTGTATAAACCTTAACATCCAATTTACCCAAACTGTTACCTGTATAAACCTTAACATCCAATTTACCCAAACTGTTACCTGTATAAACCTTAACATCCAATTTAAACAAGGAGACAAATTCACCATTATAATGCTGCAAAACCAGGCAAGCACGTAACTTGAAAGTAACTGTTTTAATGGCTTGTCCCTAATGTCATCTGTCGTTGTGCCTCTGAATATAAAGATTCTATAGCACAAAGCAGTTCTTAACTTGTTTGGGCTCTTTCATCTTTTCTCTTTTGAAGACTTGTTTTTCATTTGTTTCTTTAGATGGCTTGTCCTTACTTTTGTCCTGTTCGTAACAGTATTCATTTTCTTGTGGACAGTAGTATGTTTATGGATGAAATAGAAGTTTGTAGTACAGGTTTAATAATAAGGTGCTATTCAATTTTTGCCAAGCATAACAGCGTTATCAACAACTGTAGGTTGTGTACATCTTTCACACTTTCTGCTGTAGTTGATCCTGCTGTATTAGCAATAGACGGTGGGTATTGCTGTATGGCTGTTTAGAGTAACAATCGCGTATAACATAATTTTATGTTTGCATCTTTTAAAAAATATTTGTTAATTTGTAAGCAAAACTTAACTGTCTAATGAATACCATATGCTAAGTATTTATAGGAAATAAAAAGCTTTCAAGTGTTTCAGGGTCATCCATTTCTGGGGGAAAAAAAAGTAGAATATATGCATCATCATCTTCTATTTAGTATGGAACGATTGGGGGGGGTTGTTAGCTTGTTTGTTTCAAAACTTCCATTATCTTGCTTTTTCAAAAGGCCATACAAAAGACATAAAACCAAGTGCCACATACTAATGTGGCATTTGGGGCATAAGTGGTGGCTATCTTGCTGGCATTTGAAACTTCTTTTATTGCAAGAACCCTTCCATAAAAAATTACACGAGAGCTGTAATTCCTTATACTGCAATTACTTCAACGAATATTTAATGGAAAAAAAGTTGAATACCAGGAACTGCCATCTTAAGAATTTAGATATGTGGGGGAGTTAAGAATGTTCTCTGCCTTGATTTTTGTTCTTCAAAGTACTCAGGGTATAAAGGCATACTTCTCTGTGCAGCAAACACATTCGCAACCACTAATTTCTTTGCAGTTGACCCTTCAAAATTGAAAATGCAAAATTCTGTTTTTGTTTTGTTTTTTGTTTGTTTTTGTTTTTTAAAGAAATTCTCATGGTCGCTGCAGTGTTAATAGTTGTAGCAGCAACTAAACAGTGATGAAACTGTTTGAGTACTGAGTATTTAATTTGTTCTAGAAGAACAAGTGTTTTTATCAATCACATTTAATCACTTTGGGGTAATTTTAATTTAGGGTTGGACTAACAGTCTTCTAAAAGTTTTAACTGCTCACTCCGATGCACAGAGCAATGGTACATTTTTATTGCTAGGAGACAGTTGCTTTCTAGTTCTGTGTCAAAGAATATTTCAGCACAATCTTCGGGGAACCTGCAGCAAAAAAAGGTGCAGTGGTAGAGAAAAGTTTGAAGCAATTTAGATTTTATAAAATTTAATTTTTAATGAAATAAAATAATTGTTGATTAACTCTTCACAGTTCTAATTCTTAACTCTTTCCAACTTTGATCCAACACAAGATTGAAATTAATGCAAAAGTCAGCTTTTCAGGGTAGAAAAAAATATTAACTAATCGTGAAAGTGTTAGTTACATTATAAATAATGTTCTTTCACAGTTAAGTTCATTTGTACCAGGAACAATGCCAGTGTTTTGTTCTGTTTTAATAAGCACTTTCTGGTTTACTTCTAATCTTCATTTTGAACTTTGATTAAGTAATGTAACCCATGAAAAACTAATGTGTGTCCTGGTCTTCTGAATACTGCAAATAAGCAAACGTCTGGTAATGAGCTGAAGTACTCGTTCTCAATAGTTTTCTATCCTTCCTGATAGAAAGCTCTTTCCTAACCCATCTCTCTTAAACGAGAGTGTTTCAATAATCTTTGTTTTCTGAAGAAGTACCTTTGAAACGTTTCTTGTAGCCAGTGTTTACTGTAGGAAGCGTTCTTTTAGCAGGATTTCCTTCAGCCGTCCACAGAAAACACAGAAGAATAACTCTAATTGTCTGACACTGTAATATTTAGTAGGGGCTGAAAGAATATTCTGTTAACCTAAGGGAACAAAGAAGTGAGGTTCAGTGAATGCTGTCTGAAAGTTTGCAATCTAATTTCCTGTGAGAGTTCTCAAAAAACTTAAATCTCCCTTCCCTTGAGATGCATAATAAAATTAATCAGGTAACCAGCTTGTTGCCATGCTTTCTGAAACAGCATTCTGCTGACCTGCAGGTTTGCAAAGTCTGGTCAGTAAAAAAAAAAAAAGTGTTTCTGCCTTTTGGAAACACTTAATAATCTCCCATTGTCCGCACTTGCTTTGATTTTTATTTATTGATTTGCTTCACTCTTGACTCCAGTTTCTTGCCTCTACTACCTTAGTTTGCCTGGATCAGTTTTCCC